>NC_068381.1:26653902-26733952 GCF_023724105.1 Carassius gibelio
GTGTCAATTTATGCACAAAAATTATGTAGACTTTATGGATTTAATGTGGAATTGCAATGCTCATGTCCATTAATCACAGGGACCACAAGGCCTGCGCGGAGATAAGGGAGAGGCTGGTGATTCAGGTGAGAGAGGACAGAAAGGACACAGAGGATTCACTGGTCTTCAGGGTCTACCCGGCCTCCAGTAAGTTGCTATTTCTTTGTGACATATTCAGCTAAAGCATTGCATATGCAGATACTGAGGTAAGATGTAATGTGATAACACTCCACACATAGGGCCAACCTGGTGACCAAGGTGCTTCTGGACCTGCGGGACCCGGTGGAGCAAGAGTATGTAACCAGGAACATTAATACTACATCTGTATTTACACTGGTGTCAAACCCTGCAGAGTTCAGCTCCAACCTTAATCAAACACAATGGGCCTCATTTATCAATTTGATCTTCAAGTCTGTGTATGCTAAAACCCACAGCAACATCCATATTTTGAAAGATCTTTGACATGGAAAAGCACCATGTCAGGGCTTAAGGAGATGTACACACTTTTCCTTGTGGCTATGTAGGATGGTTATACAACATTTTAAAAATGAGCACAAAAATAACTTGAAAGCTACAGGCACGCATGTCAGAGCAGGTTGGAACTAAACTCTGGAGGCTGTACAGGAGCTGGATTGGACACCTTTGTATTATGCAAATGGGTGACGCTGTGCTGAGACTTACATTTCTGACTCTTTCCAGGGACCCCCAGGTCCTGTTGGTCCAGCTGGAAAAGATGGAGTCAATGGTTTGCCTGGACCTATTGGACCCCCTGGACCTAGTGGCCGTTCTGGAGAGACTGGGCCATCCGCGAGTAGAAAAGCAAAGACTAGATCTATACAGCATTATGCCCAACACTTCACATTTTGTATGTCCCCTTAGTTAAACACACCTGAATCAACTCATCAGCCAGTTAGTAGAGACTCTAAGACCTGAAATGGGTGTGTTGGGGGTACGCTAGGACCAGGGTTGGGAAAGGCTGGTCTTAAAATGTCTGATTAAAAAAAAGTTTGCTGATATGTAAGGCAGTGTTTACCAGTAAATCGGTTCATACACTGCTTATCCTTAGGGCCCCCAAGGAAATCCTGGTCCCCAAGGTCCTCCTGGTCCACCAGGGCCTGGCATAGACATGTCTGCTTTCGCTGGTGTGGCCCATTCTGAAAAGACTCCTGATGCCTTGGGGTACATGAGGGCTTTCTGGAATACACCCCAGGAGAGGACCAGGCCAAAATAACAAACAAAACAAGGGCTTTCTAAAGTTTAAACCCAGATAAATTACCTAACAAAAGAAAAGAAAAATAAAGGCAGTCATCTTACCTCTCTCCCTGACTAACAAGACATAAACAGGAGAAAAGATTATGGATGGATAATCCAAATAAATTGTCGCCCGTCTCCCTACACGGTTTAAACTCACACAGTCGAAATGGTTGTACCCAGACAACAGGGTTCACCAAGTTCTCTTTTCAACAACAGTTCACACAAAACTGTCTGAGATAACTGGAGAGGGATTCCTGTCAATCACAGTTTCTTTGCTTCTTTATAAATGCTGCCAGCAGAAAAGCCACGCTCCTGCTAATTAAGATCATCTGCGGATGATTTGGAGTGCTGCATGAAAGAGAGAGAGAGATAAAAGAAAAAGCGAACACATTCACCAGCACAATACAACAGCAAGTCTACTTCACAGGAAGTAACAATATATATAATTATAAAAATTAAACACAAAGTATAATGGCATTCATTATAAAGAACATCTAGAAATGCTTATAAATTATATGTTGTGCATTCTAACTTTGGCAGTTAACGGATAGGAAGCAAACATCATAATGTTTAAAGAACTAGCTCAGTCAGTGAGAGTACTTTAGTGGCTGTTCGAACACATTTTGTATGTTTTTTCAAATTCCTCTGGAAGTGGTCAAATGTGGACAAGCTCAAAACATGTTAAAACCCGTTCACACCTGTTTTCAGCGTTGTCCACTTGTGATCAGACCAACAAAACTCATCATTATGCCAGGAGTAAACAGGGCCAAAGAGAGTGAGTAGACAACAATGTCTATGTGTTTTAGTGTTATACTATAGCATAGTGTGATTCACAGGAAATATTGTTAAACTGCTTTCTAGAAACATGCTGCTCACATTTAATTCTATAAATAAAATAGACAAGCAGTTTAGAAGAATGCATAACATACTGTTTTTTTTTTTCTTTTTGTCTCGACAGAAACACACAGGACAATGGAGCAAGACGGTCATTGATTACAAATCCCAGAAGACTTCACGCCTACCAATTGTGGACATTGCGCCTATGGATATTAGAGAAGCAAATCAGGAGTTTGGAGTGAACGTGGGTGCTGTCTGTTTCTTGTAAAGAAAGTGGAACAGATGAAACTGGGATACAGAAAAATGAGAGCAATAACACACATTTGATTGCGAAAAACAAAGAAAGTGAAAAACTAAAGAATTAGACATTTTTAAGTGGGACATCTTTATGGCTAGAAAAAAAATACTTCTGAAAGTATTTTTTTAGGATATGCACTAATAGGCACTCATCTGTGACTGACCTGCTAATCCTTGACCGGCAGACAATCTCCCATCTACAGCATCTGGTCACACACCCTCTGAACTCTGGGAACATCTCACAAAACCAACAGAATGGTACATAAGGGAGTATGTCTGAGAAAAAGACATAGTAGAAGTAGAAATGTGTCTTGATTTTATTTATTTATTGTTAAAGTGCTGTTTCCCCCCGTGCATTTGAATCAAGAGATGTACATCATTGAGTCCCACACTAAGTGTTTTATAATTTTTTTTTATATCTAGTTATCGGACTCGTGTGATTTACAACAGCCTG
The DNA here is from genome assembly GCF_023724105.1 of Carassius gibelio. Classification (NCBI taxonomy): domain Eukaryota; kingdom Metazoa; phylum Chordata; class Actinopteri; order Cypriniformes; family Cyprinidae; genus Carassius; species Carassius gibelio. Next base: position 26,656,784 of record NC_068381.1, read on the forward strand.
AACTCTGACAATCACATGCAAGTGTTCGTCTTTCTTATCAACACAGTCTATGTAAATTACTGTGCATTAAAACATAATCAATGGTGCTAATCTTACAAAACACCCAGCATTTTCACCCCAACAACCAAATATATAATAAATATATAATTGTTTATTTATTTTATTTTTTCATATGTTCATACATTAAAGTTTTCAGCACTTTTATGTCACACTATTAATTACATTTTTAAAAGAGACCTTCCACATGTGGTCTTTAGCCAAGTTTTGAGTTTTCTTTTTTAAGCTACCTCAAGCTGTAAAAGAAAAACATCACAGAAAAAGTAAAGTAATTTGTCAGTATGAAGCCAGACTGTGCTCTGGTCCTGCTCCATGCTACTCTTTATAAAAAAACAACTTTATTGAACGGCCCTAAGCACATTTGGTAAGATTACCTTCAATCGGTCTCACAGCCTTTCCTTTGAAAACCTATGTATGTGAAATACATATGCAATGTATACAAATGCATCTTTCATTTTTAGATGCATTCTTAATCATAGGGTAAGAGCTCAACAATCAGAATCAGAAAGAGCTTTATTGCCAAGTATGCTCGTGCATACAAGGAATTTATTTAAGTGAGATAAGCTTCCAGTTCACAGAGACAACAACACACAGACAAAAAACAACAACAACAAAAAAACTAATAATTAGGCAAATAAGTGTATAAACAATTGTGGTATAAATGATAATGGAATAGGATTGAGTATGATGCAAGGATGTACTAGGATGGAGGGGTAACAAATAAATATAAGGATATTGCAAATTTTTATTGCATAAGCATAAGTGGGGAACATTTATCTGTTCATGAGGTAGATTGTCATGCTGTCTAGTCTCTGTTTCCCTGGGTGTCCACTAGTGAGCTCACTTCCCCTTAGGCACTTCAACGTAGGCACTAGAATTCCTCTAGTCGTGTCCTGTCATCACAGTAATTGCACTCCTGTTAATTGCACCAGGTGCAGTCACTTTATTTTCATTAGCCTCCCTATAAATACCAGTTTTTTCCTGTAGTTTGTATGGAGTCATTACCCTTCGTGTATCCAGCATTCTCGTCCACCGAGATTATTCCTGGTCTGCTCATCCTCCGAGTCCTCTCGTTTTCCGAGTTCCCTTTCCTGTCCCGAACTCTTGGGCTGAACACATGGCCACAAAGATCTTGTAATATAAAAGGAGTAAATTTCATCGACAACTTCAGTCTTTTCTGGGGCCATAGACAATTGTTTAAACCGGATGGCCTCCACCCACACAAACTTGGTGCAAGAGTGTTTAAGGACAATATCTACTTCTTCCTTCGTCATCCTTCAGCAGAGTGTGTCAATCCATTCAGCATACACACACCTGGTCCGAGTCATCATATGGTTGACATATCCCACAAGGACACTGATAACACCATGCAGCCAAAACAATCACTGCTGATAGACACTATCCCTGCTGAGCCCTGCCCACAGAGCTCCTCACAGACTGACTGTGATGTATCAAAACAGCTACAAGATTCACCACCCAAGTACGACTTTCTGGAAAACAGCCAGGGAAGCCAGGACAACACATCACAGCCACCGGAAACACCAGAGACACAGCCCATCTCACCAGACACATTATCCCTCTCTCCAGCATCTCCACTTCTGTGCTTCTCACAGAAAAAAGAGGAATTGGTGTATGTTGGGACTAAACTCTCCCACTCATTCGCTGCTAGCCCGCAGATATCAACAAAAAAACGGCGGGCCCCCCAACCACCAAAGCCTGTGGGCCCTGTTCCTATGAGAGCTCTCCGACCGCTGCCACAACGCCAGGGCCCAAACCCTCTATCTGCTGAAGGAGAACCAAAAACAACTGATAGCAGCTCGCAGTGATATATGTCGGGTCCCGGCTATAATAGCAGCAACATTCACAAATGCTTACTGAACAAGCGGGAACCCAGTGTGCCTGTAGCTTTCTCTATTTCAGTTTTATCACGTGATAGAAAGTCTAAGGCCTTCTCAAGCCGAAGGGCAGACTCATCTAATTTGCGGCCTATTACGCATCAAACTAAGATTGATATAAAGACACATAGCACTGCCATCAAGTTAGCACTTTTAAACATTCGCTCACTAAAAACAAATAATTTCTAATCAATCACTTTATAACCACAAACAATCTGGATTTTATGTTTCTAAAAAAACATGGCTAGAAGACAGCTGCAGTGCAACAGTCCTCAATGAAGCAGCCCCTCCTAACTTCACTTACATGAGTGTTTGCAGGACTGTTAGGAGAGGTGGGGGTGTAGCTGCTCTATTTAAAGATGTCTATCAATGCAAGCAAGTTTCATTTGGTCAGTACTTGTCTTTCGAATATCTAGGGATTGTGCTGGGAAGGTGCCCCACGCATTCTGTTTATTATTATTTACAGGCCTCCAAAATACTCTCCAGCCTTTGTTGAAGAGGTCACAGAAATGTTATCAATAATTTCCTCAGAGTTTGACTGTTTTGCAATTGCAGGGGAGTTTAAAATTCACATAGATAATGCAGAGAACAAAACTACAAAAGAAATGATAACGGTTCTAAACACTTTTGACCTGATTCAGCATGTGCATGGACCCACACCCAAAGGTGGACACACTCTAGATCTAATCATCAGTAGGGGTCTAAACATTTCATTCATTGTTATTCAGGACATAGCACTATCTGATCACTTCTGTATTTTCTTTGATATATTGATCTCTGCTACCACTGAATCTAGATCTGTCTCTGTCAGAAGGAGATGCATAAACGAGAACACAAGTGTACTATTTATGGAGGCTATATCTTTAACACCAAGCATTTCTGCAGACTCTGTTGATATTCTCCTTGATTCCTTCAACTCAAAAGTTAAGAATGTTATTGATGATATTGCACCAATAATAGTCAGTAAGAAAACAAACAGACAGAAATCAGTTTGGAGAAGATCAACAGCAGTTCAAACTATGAAAAGACAATGCAGAAAAGCAGAGCGGATGTGGAGGAAGACGAAACTTGAAATTCACTATAGCATCTATAAAAACATCCTTCATGCTTTTAATGTGAAACTAGCCACAGCTAAACAGAACTTCTTCTCAAACCTTAAAAACAGTAACTTACATAACACTCATACTCTTTTTGCCACTGTTGAGAGACTGACAAACCCCCCAAGTCAGATTCCCAGTGAAATGCTCTCAGACAGCAAATGCAATGAGTTTGCTTCTTTCTTTTCTGAGAAGATCATCAATATCAGGAAGGTGATTAGCACATCCTCAAGTAATGCAGAGGTCAGACAGATTGGGCCAAAATATCAAAAAGATACTATGTCTATTTTTGAAAAAATTGATAGCAAAATTACCTAAAATAACCTAAAATCGTCAACCTGTTGTCTTGACACACTTCCCACATCTTTTTTCAAAAGTGTGCTTGACTGCTTAAAAGCAGATCTCTTAGAAGTGGTGAATGCCTCACTTCTTTCTGGGACATTTCCTAACTCCCTAAAAACTGCAGTTGTAAAGCTCCTCCTGAAAAAGACAGATCTTGATAAATTTTAGACCAATATCTAATCATCCTTTTATAGGCAAAATTATAGAAAAGGTAGTTTTTAATCAGCTGAACTAATACCTAAACTCAAATGGATACCTAGATAATTTTCAATCTGGTTTCCGACCGCATCACAGCACAGAGACAGCACTCATTAAGATAATAAATGATATTCGCTTAAATTGTGATTGCGATCATAACATATTACTAGAGAGACTGGAAAACTGGGTTGGGCTTTCTGGGATGGTACTCAAATGGTTCAGATCATACTTAGAAGTGAGAGGCTATTATGTGAGTCTAGGAGAACATAAGTCTAAGTGGACGTCCATGACATGCGGAGTCCCACAAGGGTCAATTCTTGCACCGCTCTTGTTTAGCCTGTATATGCTTCCACTAAGTCAAATAATGAGAAAGAACCAAATTGCCTATCACAGCTATGCTGATGATACCCAGATTTACCTAGCCTTATCTCCAAATGACTACAGCCCCATTGACTCCCTCTGCCAATGCATTGATGAAATTAATAGTTGGATGTGCCAGAACTTTCTTCAGTTAAACAAAGAAAAAACTGTAGTCATTGCATTTGGAAACAAAGATGAAGTGTTCAAGGCGAATGCATACCTTGACTCTAGGGGTCAAACAACTAAAAATCAAGTCAGGAATCTTGGTGTGTTTCTGGAGACTCACCTTAGTTTCAGTAGTCATGTCAAAGCAGTAACTAAATCAGCATACTATCATTTAAAAAACATTACAAGAATTAGATGTTTTGTTTCCAGTCAAGACTTGGAGAAACTTGTTCATGCCTTTATCACCAGCAGGGTGGACTATTGTAATGGGCTCCTCACTGGCCTTCCCAAAAAGACCATTAGACAGCTGCAGCTCATCCAGAACACTGCTGCCAGGATTCTGACTAGAACCAGAAAATCTGAGCATATCACACCAGTCCTCAGGTCCTTACACTGGCTTCCAGTTACATTTAGGATTGATTGATTGATTTAGGAAGTACTTTTACTCGTATATAAGTCACTAAATGACCTAGGACCGAATTATATTACAGATATGTTCACTGAATATAAACCTAACAGAGCACTCAGATCACTAGGATCAAGTCAGTTAGAAATACCAAGGGTTCACACAAAACAAGGGGAGTCCGCCTTTAGTTACTATGCCGCCCGCAGTTGGAATCAGCTTCCAGAAGAGATCAGATGTGCTAAAACACTAGTCACATTTAAATCTAGATCCAAAATGCATCTTTTTAGCTGTGCATTTATTGAATGAGCACTGTGCAATGTCCGAACTGATTGCACCATATTTTTTTACGGTTTTATTTATTTATTTATTTTTTATGTAAAATAATTTTCTAACTGTTTTTAAATGTTTTAATCATTTTAAAAGTTTTAAAATTGCTTGTTTTATTTTTGTTATTATTTTTCTTCATGATTATTTTACTTTCTTTTATGTAAAGCACTTTGAATTGCCATTGTGTGCGAAATGTGCTATATAAATAAACTTGCCTTGCCTTGCCTTGCCTTTCGTTTGTTTGTTTTTTGGGACTGTCTTTTTGGTTTTGACCTTGGATTGTTTCTGACTACGATTTGGATTACCCATCAATAAAGACATCTGCTATTGGATCTCTCTCTCTCCCTGTGTCTCTCTGGTACACGATCGTCACAGAAGGACTCCATCCCTGAGATCCAGTGGTATGTATGTTCATATTTCCTCCCCAGCCACCGAGCGGGAGAGGAATGGTTTCGAGGGTATCTGCCTGGTCGTATTTCGTGGGACCAGGGGAGGTCGCTCAGGAGTGAGTGGTTGAGAGGAGGTCTGGCATCACTCCCCACTATGGCCCCCCGTCGACCCTGGGTTTGGGAGGAACGGACAGGAGCAGCTGTCTCACCAATGTGGATGGAGAGGGGAGAGGAGGCGCAAGTCTGCCGAGCCAGTGCCGCCACACAAGATGGCCACCAGCCCAGCGCCGCTGCACAAGATGGCCACCGGCCCAGCACCACTGCCCATGATGGCCGCAGGTCCAGCGACACTGCATAAGATGGCTTTCAGCCCAGCGCCACGAGGCAAGATGGATGCCAGCACAGCACCACAGCACAAAGTGGTCACCAGCCCAGCGCCACGATGCAAGATGGCCGCCAGCTCAGCGCCAATGCCCAAGATGGCCGCTGAGACATTTTTTGATTATTTCTCCATGCTGTCAAAAATCCTAGAGATTCCCAGGAGTGTTCACATCACTTCTGCTGATCCAGAGACTGTTCACGTCACGTCGGCTGAGACGTTATGCTCATGGAGTTGAGTCAGGTGCTCATGGACCCTCCAGAGTCAGGGTTAGTCACCTTTGACCTTCCAGAGTCAGGGTTATTTCCTGTTTACCTTCCAGAGTCGAGTCAGATGCCCGTTGACTTTCCAGAGTTGAGTCAGGTTCTGGTTGAGCCTCCGGAGTCGAGTCAGGTGCTCATGGACCCTCCAGAGTTGAGTCAGGTGCTCATGGACCCTCCAGAGTCAGGGTTAGTCACCGTCGACCTTCCAGAGTCAGGGTTAGTCACCGTCGAACTTCCAGAGTCAGGGCTAGTTTCTGTTGACCTTCCAGAGTCGAGTCAGGTGCCTGTTGACCTTCCAGAGTTGAGTCAGGTTCCAGTTGACCCTCCAGAGTCGAGTCAGGTGCTCGTGGACCCTCCAGAGTCGAGTCAGGTGCTCGTGGACCCTCCAGAGTCGAGTCAGGTGCTTGTGGACCCTCCAGAGTCAGGGTTAGTCACCGTTGACCTTGCAGAGTCAGGGTTAGTCACCGTTGACCTTCCAGAGTCAGGACTAGTCACCGTTGACCTTCCAGAGTCAAGGCTAGTTATCATTGACCTTTCAGAGTCAAGTCAAGTCACTGGTGATCTTCAAGGACAGAGTCAAGTCACTGGTGTTCTTCAAGGACAGAGTCAAGTCACTGGTGTTCTTCAAGGACTGAGTCAAGTCACCGGGGATCTTCAAGGACTGAGTCAAGTCACCGGGGATCTTCATGAACAAAGGCAAGTCACCAATGATCTTCATGAACAAAGGCAAGTCACCATTGATCTTCATGAACAAAGGCAAGTCACCATTGATCTTCATGAACAAATACAAGTCACCAATGATCTTAATGAACAAAGGCAAGTCACCAATAATCTTCATGAGCAGAGTCAAGTCAGCATTGATTTTCTGGAATCCTGTATAAACACCATGGGATTACCAGAGTCTCGTCACTTCTCTGTGGAACTGCCAGAGCCTCTCCACGTCTCTGCTGAACTACCAGAGCCTCTCCAAGTCTCTGAACTACCAGAGTCTCTCCACGTCTCTGCTGAACTACCCGAGCCGCTCCACGTCTCTGATGAACTACCAGAGCTTCTCCATGTCTCTGAACTACCAGAGTCTCTCCACGTCTCTGCTGAACTACTCGAGCCGTTCCACGTCTCTGCTAAACTACTAGAGTCTCCCTTCGGTTCGGCTGATCTACCAGAGTCTCTCCTCGCCTCTGCGAGACTCTTGGAGCAGCCGACTGATCCTGTTGTGGCCACAGAGGCTACCCTGAACTTGTCCATGTTCTTTGTTTCAGACTTGCCCAACCAGACTTGTCCTCCTGTTTATTCTACCACATGGATGTGGTGGTCTTCTGCTCCGCCCTGGGGGGCGTCTGGTTCGGCCGCATGGATGTGGTGGTCGCCTGCTCCGCCCTGGGGGCCGTCTGGTTCGGCCGCACAGATGTGGTGGTCGCCTGCTCCGCCCTGGGGGCCGTCTGGTTCGGCCGCACAGATGTGGTGGTCTTCTGCTCCACCCTGGTGGGCATCATGTTATGTCGTTCTTGGACTTGTGTTTTTGTGTTTGTTAGTTTTTTTCTTCTGTCTGTTTTCCTCCTATGGACCTGGCCCTCCATCCCTCCCCCTGATCCTCCGCCGGTCCACCTCCCTCCTGGGTTACTTGTCTGTTTTTTTTTTTCTGTTTCCCTCTAAGGACTTGGCCCTCCGTCCCTCCCCCTGATCCTCCGCCGGTCCACCTCCCACCTGGACTCCTTGTTTTGTGTTGCACTTCGCGTGTCTCTGTTTTCCCATTCTACCTGGTCGTCTTGTCTCTGTTACCCCATTTTACCTGGTCGTCTTGTCTCTTTTTCCCCATTTTACCTGGTCCTCTTGTCTCTGTTTTACCATTTTACCTGGCCCTCTGTCCCTCCCCCTGGTCCTCCGCCGCTCCACCTCCCTCCTGGTCTCTTTGTGTCTTTGGTCTTCCCTTGGGTTTGGGTGGAGCATCTGGCAGCTGCTCCGTAGAGGAGTGGGTAATGTCACGCTGTCTAGTCTCTGTTTCCCTGGGTGTCCAATAGTGGGCTCACTTCCCCTTAGGCACTTCACCGTAGGCACTAGAATTCCTCTAGTCTTATCCTGTCATCACAGTAATTGAACTCCTGTTAATTGCACCAGGTGCAGTCACTTTATTGTCATTAGCCTCCCTATAAATACCAGTCTTTTCCTGTTGTTTGTATGGAGTCCTTACCCTTCGTGTATCCAGCATTCTTGTCCCCCAAGATTCTTCCTGGTCTGCTCATCCTCCGAGTCCTCTTGTTTTCCGAGTTCCCTTTCCTGTCCCTTTCCTTTGTTTGTTTATTTTGGACTGTCTTTTTGGTTTTGACCTTGGATTGTTTCTGACTACGATTTGGATTACCCATCAATAAAGACATCTGCTATTGGATCTCTCTCTCTCCCCGTGTCTCTCTGGTACAAGATCGTCCCATAAATTGCCTGGGGGAAGAAACTGTTCTTGTGCCTGACTGTTCTGGTATTTGCAGCTCTGAGGCGCCAGCCAGATGGCAAAACTTTAAAGATGGGGTGACTTTGATGTGAGGGTTCCAGAGTGATTTTCTGAGCCCTTTTCCTCACTCTGGATGTATACAGTTCTTGAAGGGTGGGCAGGGGAGCACCAATAATCCTTTCGGCAGTCTGAACAGTTCTCTGTAGCTCCTGTGGCAGGTTTAACTTCCTCAGCTGGTGAAGGAAGTACAACCTTTGTTGGGGCTTTTCACAATGGAGTCAATGTGATTGTCCCACTTAAGGTCCTGAGAGATGGTGGTTCCCAGGAATCTAAATGACTCCACTGCAGTCACAGTGCTGTTCATGATGGTGAGTGGGGAAGGTGCAGGGGGGTTTCTCCTAAAGTCCACGATCATCTCCACTGTTTTGAGCATGTTCAGCTCTAGGTTGTTAAGACTGCACCAGACAGCCAGCTGCTCAACCTCTTGTCTGTAAGGAGACTCATCACTGTCCTGGATGAGGCCGATGACTGTAGTGTCGTCTGCAAACTTCAGGAGCTTGACAGAGGGGTCCTTAGAGGTGCAGTCGTTGGTGTTCAGGGAGAAGAGAAGAGGGGAGAGAACACAATCCCTGAGGGGCACCATTGTTGGTGGAGCAGCTGTTTGACATGAATTTCCCCAGTCTCACTAACTCTTGCCTATCTGTCAGAAAGCTGGTGATCCACTGACAGACAGAGCTAAGAACAGAGAGCTGGGTCAGTTTGGTCTGGAGGGTTGTTGGGATGATGGTGTTGAAAGTCGAACTAAAGTCCACAAACAGGATCCTCACATATGTCCCTGTTTTGTCCAGATGTTGCAAGATGAAGTGCAATCCCATGTTGATTGCATCATCCACGGACCTGTTTGCTCAGTAAGCAAACTGCAGGGGGTCCAGTAAGGGTCTAGTGATGTCATTCAGATAAGCCAGAACCAGTTTTTCAAATGACTTCATGACGACAGACGTTAGAGCCACAGGTCTGTAGTCGTTAAGTCCTGTTATCTTGGGTTTCTTTGGAATGGGGATTATGGTGGAGCGTTTGAAGCAGGAAGGCACTTCACACAACTCCAGGGATCTGTTGAAGATCTGTAAAAAGATGGGGGCCAGCTGGTCAGCACAGATTTTCAGACTGGCTGGTGTAACGCCATCTGGGCCTGGTGCTTTTCTTCTTTTGTTCTTGAAGACCTGGCACACATTATCTTCACAGATTTGAAGAGCAGGAGGTGTGGAGAGGGGGACTGCAGGAGGTGTTAACGGATGTGTAAGGAGATGGTCAGAATGGGTGTTGGGGGTTTCAAATCTACAATAAAAATCATTCAGTTCGTTAGCAAGTCGTTGATTAGCCTTAGTGCAAGAGGATGGTGTCTTGTAGTTTGTGATGGCTCCCAGCCCTCTCCACACTGAAGTTGAGTCGTTGGAATTAAACTGGTCTTCCAGATTTTTAGTGTAGGTCTTTTTAGCCACTATAATCTCTTTGTTCAGTGTGTTCCTGACCTGATTGTACAAGACTCTGTCCCCATTTCTGTATGCATCCTCTTTGGCCTGACGAAGATGTCTGAGTTTTACTGTAAACCATGGATTCTCATTGTTGAATGTTAAATAAGTCCTGGTAGGAATGCATATATCCTCACAGAAACTAATATAGGATGTTACAGTCTCTGTGAGTTCGTCCAGATTGGTGGTAGCAGCTTCAAAAACACTCCAATCAGTGAGATCAAAACAAGATTGTAAATCCTGCTCTGTTTTGTTGGTCCACCTCTTCACAGTCTTTACTACAGGTTTAGCAGATTTTAGTTTCTAAATTATGAGATTCATTATTTGAATGCTTGGCCAAAGAGATGTAATTTAGATTTAAACAGAGAGAGTGTGTCTGAACTCCGAACATTATCAGGAAGACTATTCCAGAGTTTGGTAGCCAAAAACCAAAGACTTTTCTATCCTAGGTACTATCAAAAGTCCAGCATTTTGTGACTTCAGGAATCGTGATAGATTGTAGCATGGTAGAAGACTAGTTAAGTACGCAGGAGCTTACCCACTATAGCCGCTGCATTTTGGACTACCTGTAGCTTGTTTATTGAAGAAGCAGGACAACCACCTAGAAGTGCATTACTATAGTCCAGTCTAGAGGTCATGAATGCATGCTTTTCTGCATCACAAACCAGTTACCAGAGGTGGGTAGAGTACCCACCAAGTAAAAGTAAGTAAAAGTAATTCTAGAAATATTAACTCAAGTAAAAGTAGATAGTTACTAGTTACTTAGGATCATATATACTGAGCCTATTTTTATTTAGATATATAGATAAAATGTATGTAATATATGTGTGTGTGTATAAATGTATATATTTCATCAGCCTTTACTCCAATTTATTATAAAACCCTGTCTATTTACTTAAGTAACAGATATAGGTTTCATGCCATAACATGTTTTTAATACGACTGCCTTTATATTAAATGTGAATTTAACATTGAAAGTTAATGTGATATAAATATTGCTACTAATCTTTCATTGTTCAGAAAGAGAGCAAATAACATTTACATTATTAAAGATCATTTTCACTGACAGTCTAGATTTCAATCACTCTCAGAAACTCCCATTAAAATCACTGAAACTGTTAATACTGTGAAATCAATATCTTAATTATAGATTCGTACACACATCTGCACTTTGTTGTTACTGACGAGAGAATTCGCCAGAAAGAGGTATTCAGTCAGCGAGCGAGTGAAGGAAGCACCGGCATTTCAGAGATGACTCATCCGAACACATCTGATTGGCCATTGCATTCAAAAGAATCGTGTGTGATTGGTTATAATGCGTAATGCTGTAAAAACGCATCTATCTCTGGCTCAGCGCCAGCAAGCGATCACAGATCTGAATTTAACAGCTGATGATATGACTTGCTGAACGTACTCGCACCGGTGTGATTGTATTAAAATTAATAAAATCTTAATCGGCTATTTTTTGTCTTTTGGAAGCTACATTCAACTTGACTCCCCTCTGTTATAGCCACACACGTACAACAAACTACTGTCATAGTGATCTGACGCAAAGAAGAAAGTTGTTTGCAATTTTAACAAGTGCGGGTTCTGTACTATGGTGGGGCCTGAAACCTGACTGAAATTCTTCATACAGATCTTTTTTTTTTTTTTTTTTTTTGCAGGAAAGAGCTCAGTTTGAGCAGACAAAATTGAAATTGGCCTATAATTTGCCAGTTCACTGGGATTGAGTTATGGTTTCTTAATAAGAGGCTTAATAACCACCAGCTTGAATGGTTTGAAGCTACTGCCACCGATCTGGATGAGCTCACAGAGACCGTAACATCATATCAGTTTCTATGAGGATATGTGTATTCCTACCAGGACCCATCTAACTTACAACAATGACAAACCATGTTCAGTGAAAAACTCAGACAGCTCTGTCAGGCCAAAGAAGATGCTTACAGGAAGGGGGGCAATGTCTTGTATGAACAGGCTAAATACACACTGGAAAAGGAGATCAGAGTGGCAAAGAGGAATTATTCTGGAAAAATAAGGAATAAGTTCACTTCCAACGACTCAGCATCAGTGTGGAAAAGTCTGAAAGGACACCAACTACAAAACACCACGATCTGAACAAGTTTTACTGCAGGTTTGAAAGAACACCCATCACCTGCCCTGAATGCCTCTCCACAGAACCGTTCACACCATTAACAACTCCTGCAACCTGCCCTGCATGCCTCTCCAACAACACTATCATCTCAAACATCCTCCTGCCCAAATTAACTCAGCTCTCTGTGCCCACCTCCGTATGTCAGTGGATCAACAGCTTCCTGACAGACAGGCAGCAGCTAGTGAGGCTGGGAAAATACACATCCAGCACCCGTACAATCAGCACCGGAGCTCCACAGGGCTGCGTTCTCTCCCCACTGCTCTTCTCCCTGTACACCAATGATCGCACATCTAAGGACCCCTCTGTCAAGCTCCTGAAGTTTGCAGATGACACCACACTCAGCTGCCTCATTCAGGACGGTGACGAGTCAGCTTACAGACAGGAGATTAAAGAGCTGGCTGTCTGGTGCACACTCAACAACCTGGAGCTTAACATGCTCAAAACAGTGGAGATGATGGTCTTCAGGAGAAACCCCCCTGCACTCCCCCCACTCACCATCATGAACAGCACTGTGACTGCAGTGGAGTCATTCAGGTTCCTGGGCACCACTATCTCTCAGGACCTGAAGTGGGACATTCACATTGACTCCATTGTGAAAAAAGCCCAGCAGAGGTTGTACTTCCTTCACCAGCTGAGGAAGTTCAACCTACCACAGGAGCTGCTGAAACAGTTCTACTCCACCATCATTGAATCTATCCTCTGCACTTCAGTAACTCTCTGGTTTAGCTCAGCTTCTAAATCTGACCTCAGAAAACTACAGAGGGTAGTCCAAACTGCTGAGTGAATCATTGGTACAACTCTCCCTTCTCTCCAAGAACTGTACTCAACCAGAGTGAGCAAAAGGGCTGGCAAAACCATCCCTCACATCATCTGGTCGACACCACAATGCTCTGAGCACCAGAACGACCAGACACAGGAACAGTTTCTTCCCTCAGGCAAACCATCTAAGGAACAATTGATAATAACACTACACTTTATATTTATATACACATACACTTATTTATCTAACACACATACTTAATGTACACTTATATTTTGCACATAATATACAGGTCCTTCTAAAACAATTAGCATATTCATTATTCATTATTTTCCATAATGTAATGATAAAAATTAAACTTTCATATATATTTAGATTCATTGCACACCAACTGAAATATTTCAGGTGTTTTATTGTTTTAATACTGATGATTTTGGCATACAGCTCATGAAAACCCAAAATTCCTATCTCAAAAAATTAGCACATTTCTTGTATTGGGTCTTGCATCTCTCAACTTTCTCTTCACAATATCCCACAGATTCTCTATGGGGTTCAGGTCAGGAGAGTTGGCAGGCCAATTGAGCACAGTAATACCATGGTCAGTAAACCAGGTGCCAGGTCGTGCTGAAAAAAACGAAATCTTCATCTTCATAAAGCTTTTCAGCAGATGGAAGCATGAAGTGCTCCAAAATCTCATGATAGCTAGCTGCATTAACCCTGCCCTTGATAAAACACAGTGGACCAACACCAGCAGATGACATGGCACCCCAGACCATCACTGACTGTGGGTACTTGACACTGGACTTGAGGCATTTTGGCATTTCCTTCTCCCCAGTCTTCCTCCAGACTCTGGCACCTTGATTTCCGAATGACATGCAAAAGTCCAGTGCTGCTTCTCTGTAGCCCATTTCCTGCACACGCCTGTGCACGGTGGCTCTGGATGTTTCTACTCCAGACTAAGTCCACTGCTTCCGCAGGTCCCCCAAGGTCTGGAATTGGTCCTTCTCCACAATCTTCCTCAGGGTCCGGTCACCTCTTCTCATTGAGCAGCGTTTTTTGCCACACTTTTTCCTTCCCACAGACTACCCACTGAGGTGCCTTGATACAGCACTCTGGGAACAGCCTATTCATTCAGAAATTTCTTTCTGTGTCTTACCCTCTCGCTTGAGGGTGTCAATGATGGCCTTCTGGACAGCAGTCAGGTCGGCAGTCTTACCCTGTGAAGGTGTTAATGGAGGACAGGAGACAAATGCGAGTCCAAGTAAGTTTATTGGTAGTATGATGATGGTGGAAGGCCGGAGAATGACGCAGGAACCACGGTGGCAGCACAGACTGGTGAGTTGTGACGTGGGGTGCGCTGAACGACGATGACAGTGGTGATAATCCAATGGTGGTGAGTGTATTCCAAGCGTGAAGACAGGATCCGACAGAACGGCGACAAGGCAAGGCAGGAACAACACAGGAAACGGGAAACAGGAAACGAAAGACAGGACGTTATATAGTCTGTGGGAACGAGCCGCACCTGCCGCTGATCAGACGATCAGCGGCCACACCCACGTGAAACAATCAACATGACGTAACATGACTACAGCTGGAGACGGTGCATTCACGAACCGTGACAGTACCCCTCCTCCTAAGGACGCCTCCTGGCGTCCCCAGAATCTCTTACCTGTCGATTGTAATCATCGATAAGGGAATGATCCAGGATGTCCCTAGCAGGTACCCAACTTCTCTCCTCCGGACCGTAACCCTCCCAGTCCACCAAGTACTGAAACCCGCGTCCCCTCCTTCTAGAGTCCAGAATGCGATTAACCAAATAAGTGGTCTCCCCATCTACGAGACGCGGCGGGGGAGGGACCGGGGTAGGCGGATTAATGGGAGAATGAAATACAGGCTTAATTTTGGATACATGAAAGGCGGGGTGAATTCTCCTGTACGTCGGAGGGAGTTTGAGGCGGACTGTCACCGGACTAATGATCTTGGTGACAGTAAACGGGCCGATAAATTTGGGAGCCAGTTTATTAGAAACGGAACGGAGAGGAATGTTCTTAGTAGAAAGCCACACCTTTTGACCCACGACGTATACGGGAGGCCTAGACCGGTGGCGATCGGCTTTGGCCTTGGTGCGCGCCCCCACTTGGAGTAGAGTCTCGCGGGCTCTGGTCCAAGTGCGGTGGCACCTCTGGACGAAGGCGTGAACGGAGGGGACCGCAACCTCGGATTCCATACTGGGAAAAATTGGTGGCTGGTACCCTACACTACACTCAAAAGGAGATAGGCCCGTAGCAGATACTGGTAAGGTATTGTGGGCGTACTCCACCATAGACAATTGTTGGCTCCAGGAGGAAGGATTCTTGGAGACCAAACATCGCAACACCCTTTCCAAATCTTGGTTGGCTCTCTCGGTCTGGCCATTGCTCTGGGGGTGAAACCCTGAGGACAGACTTACAGTCGCTCCCAGTAATTTACAGAATTCTTGCCAAAATTTAGACACAAATTGGGGTCCCCTGTCAGAAACCACGTCTATCGGGAGGCCATGTAACTGAAAGACGTGGTCTATGACGGTCAACGCTGTCTCATTGGCTGAGGGCAACTTGGCCAAAGGAATAAAATGGGCGGCCTTCGAGAACCGGTCCACCACGGTTAAAACAACCGTGTTGCCCTGGGAGGGCGGGAGGGCGGTAATAAAATCTAGTGCGATATGGGACCAGGGTCTCGAAGGTACCGGCAGCGGTTGGAGTAACCCATCCGGGGGCCGATTGGAAGCCTTACCAGTGGCACATACCGAGCAAGCCAAAACAAAATTGTGAATGTCACGAGCCATAAGTGGCCACCAGAATCGTTGCTTGACTAAAACTCTAGTACGGTTAACCCCTGGATGGCAAGCCACATTAGAGCAATGTCCCCACTGGATAACGTTGGACCTTAATCCCTCCGGCACAAATAAGCGGTTCGGTGGGCACCCGGGCGGAGGCGTTACCCCTTCTAAGGCCGTTCTGACCTTCGATTCGACCTCCCATGTGAGAGTGGAGACCACTAATGTCTCAGGAAAAATACACTCAGGAGTGGACGGGCGTTCGGAATGGTCAAAAATACGAGATAAGGAATCGGGTTTGATATTTTTGGAACCCGGGCGGTACGAAATAGTAAAATCAAAACGTCCGAAAAAAGTGCCCATCGAGCCTGCCTGGAGTTCAACCTTTTGGCGGTGCTAATGTACTCTAAATTCTTGTGGTCGGTCCATACTATAAAAGGAACCCCCGATCCTTCTAACCAGTGTCGCCATTCCTC
Source organism: Carassius gibelio (assembly GCF_023724105.1). Classification (NCBI taxonomy): domain Eukaryota; kingdom Metazoa; phylum Chordata; class Actinopteri; order Cypriniformes; family Cyprinidae; genus Carassius; species Carassius gibelio. The sequence goes on from NC_068381.1 coordinate 26,672,837, forward strand.
CAATGCCATCTTGACTGCCAACAATTCTCTGTTACCAATATCGTAATTACTTTCTGCAGGAGATAAACGATAAGAAAAATACGCGCAAGGGTGGACCTTGTCGTCTAAGGGAGAACGTTGGGATAACACCGCTCCTACCCCCACCTCTGACGCATCGACCTCCACCACGAACTGACGTGTGGGATCAGGGGTAATCAGAATGGGAGCTGAAATGAAACGGCTCTTCAGTTTCGCAAACGCAGCTTCCGCTGTGTTTGACCACCTGAACGCAGTTCTGGCGGAGGTCAAGGCGGTCAGAGGCGCGGCTAGTTGGCTGAAATTGCGAATGAAACGCCGGTAGAAGTTAGCGAACCCCAGAAACCTCTGTAGGGCCTTACGAGAATCTGGGCTTGGCCATTCTACCACAGCTCTAACCTTCTCGGGATCCATGCGTATTCCCTCAGTCGACACGATAAACCCCAAAAATGGAATAGACTGTGCCTGAAACTCGCATTTCTCTGCCTTGACAAAAAGCCCATTCTCTAGCAACCTCTGAAGCACTCGTCGGACGTGCTGCACATGTTCCTGGAGAGAAGAGGAAAAAATCAATATGTCGTCCAGGTAGACATAAATGAACTGATCAATCATATCTCGCAGCACGTCATTGACGAGTGCCTGGAAGACCCCTGGGGAGTTGGAGAGCCCGAAGGGCATGACCAAATATTCAAAGTGCCCTCTGGGGGTGTTAAACGCGGTCTTCCATTCATCTCCTCCCTGATCCGAACCAAATGATATGCATTGCGTAAGTCCAGTTTTGTGAAAATAGACGCTCCCTGCAACCTCTCGAAGGCTGAAGACATCAACGGCAAAGGATAAGTATTCTTTACCGTGATGTTGTTCAGCTCTCGGTAATCAATACAAGGTCGCAGTGATCCGTCCTTCTTTCCCACAAAAAAGAACCCCGCCCCCGCAGGAGAAGAGGAAGGGCGGATGAATTTGGAAGCTAGAGAATCAGAAATATATTTCTCCATAGCCTCCCTCTCTGGAACAGAAAGTGAATAAAGTTTGCACTTAGGCGGAGACTTACCTGACAATAACTCTATGGCACAGTCGTAAGGACGATGCGGAGGAAGAGAAGCAGCTTGAGACTTACTGAACACTTCCTTCAGGTGGAGGTACTCAGCGGGCACGTTAGATAAATCCACCCCCTCCTCCTGTAACACAGACACAGACACAGACAGACAAGCAGACACTAAACAAGACTCATGACACTTTCGAGACCAAGAAAAGATGGAATTAGAGGACCAGTCTATTTTGGGGTTATGGAAGGAGCCAAGGGTGCCCGAGGACAATGGGTGCCAGGGGAGAGTCAAGGATGTGAAAAGAGATAGTCTCGGAGTGGTTGCCAGAGGTGATGAGTGTGATGTCCTCAGTACTGTGAGAAATAGTGGGAAGTTGCTGTCCAGTGAGGGCATGGACCGTGATGTGGTGCGGAAGGGGTTTGAGGGGAATGTGGAGCTTGTGTGCAAGATGACGGTCCATGAAGTTACCTTCTGCCCCAGAGTCCAGTAGTGCCTGACAGTGGTGTGTCTGTGCTGACCACCGCAGTCTAACCGGAAGGAGCGTAGATGATGGTGGTGATGAGGTCTTCTCGGCAGAGATCCCACCCGATAGTAGCCTCATGCGTACTACCGGGCTTGGCCTTTTACCGGACAGATATGGGCTTGATGTCCGGCTCCCCCACAGTACATGCAGAGGCCCACGGATCTCCGCCTCTCCTTCTCCTCCCGGGAAAGCCGAGCACGCCCTACCTGCATGGGCTCGTGATTGTAGGTGGGACTGACCACGTCTCCTCCGCTGAATCGCCCGTCCGCCGGGCCCCTGGATGGGGTGTTGAACAGCCCCCTCCTCTCCATCCGAGTGAGGCAGGCATCCACCCGTAACGCAAGGTCAATGAGTCCATTAAGAGAGGGGGGCAGATCCAGGGCGTAGATCTCCCTCTGGACGCGGTCAGCCAGCCCATGCAGGAACATGTCCCACTGCGCCTCCTCATTCCAATGACACTCCGCCGCCAGGGTTCTGAATTCAATAGAGAAGTCTGAGACGGACCTCTCCTGCTGGCGTAACTCCGCCAGCCTCCTGGCCGCCTCCCGTCCTGCGGCGGCCCGATCGAAGACCCGCCTCATCTCCTCGGAGAGCGCCAGGAACGAGTCGCAGCATGGGTCCTGGTTCTCCCACACCGCCGTCCCCCATAGTGCCGCCCTCCCAGAGAGTAGTGTGAGAACAAACGCCACTTTCGCCCTCTCGTTGGAGAATGTCCTGGGTTACAGGGCAAAATGCATATCAAAGCGGGTTAGAAATGCTCTACAAAAAGTGGGCTCACCCGAGTACGCTTCCGGGATCGGAAGGCGCGGTTCCTGCTGGGAGGCGGTCACTGGTGGTATCGGGAGAGCGGGCGGTGTGGGTGGCGCAGTGGGTGCTTGAAGAAGATGGAACTGCTGGGTGAGCTCGGACACCTGCGTCACCAAAGCTTGGACCGCGCGACCAGTGTCGTTAAGAGTCCTCTCCTGGGAGTCCATCCTTCCGAAACACTAGCGCTGAGAAATTCCTCCAGAGATGAAGCTTGAGTACTCGCTGCCTCCATGATGGTCTGATCGTTCTGTGACGGTGTTAATGGAGGACAGGAGACAAATGCGAGTACAAGTAAGTTTATTGGTAGTATGATGATGGTGGAAGGCCTGAGAATGACGCAGGAACCACGGTGGCAGCACAGACTGGTGAGTTGTGACGTGGGGTGCGCTGAACGACGATGACAGTGGTGATAATCCAATGGTGGTGAGTGTATTCCAAGCGTGAAGACAGGATCCGACAGGATCCGACAGAACGGCGACAAGGCAAGGCAGGAACAACACGAACACGACATCAAACACCAGGATCTACAAACAACGATCAGACAAACAAGAAACGAAAGACAGGACGTTATATAGTCTGTGGGAACGAGCCGCACCTGCCGCTGATCAGACGATCAGCGGCCACACCCACGTGAAACAATCAACATGACGTAACATGACTACAGCTGGAGACGGTGCATTCACGAACCGTGACATACCCATGATTGCGGTTTTGAGTAATGAACCAGGCTGGGAGTTTTGAAAAGTCTCAGGAATCTTTTGCAGGTGTTTAGATTTAATTAGTTGATTCAGATGATTAGGTTAATAGCTCGTTTAGAGAACCTTTTCATGATATGCAAATTTTTTGAGATAGGAATTTTGGGTTTTCATGAGTTGTATGCCAAAATCATCAGTATTAAAACAATAAAAGACCTGAAATATTTCAGTTGGTGTGCAATGAATCTAAATAAAATATATGAAAGTTTAATTTTTATCATTACATTATGGAAAATAATGAACTTTTATCACAATATGCAAATTTTTTTAGAAGGACCTGTACCTGCATATACATAACTTCTTTTTAGTAATATACCTGCCTACAATTGTCAATTTATATATTGTCATTGCTTACCTACTTATTTGTATTTTTTTTTTTTTTATTCTTTTATTATGTTTTTTTTTTGTTATTTTGCTGTCATTCTGTTGCACTGCAGAGCTTCTGTTACGAAAACAAATTCCTTGTATGTGTAAACATACCTGGCAATAAAGCTCATTCTGATTCCAACAAGTTAATAATATTGAGAAGCTGTTCTTCTGCTACAGGTAACAACTCTTTCAGTAATTTAGTGAGTACAGGATCTAATAAACCTGTTGTTGGTTTAGATACAGTGATAAGTTTTAGCTCTTCCTGTCCTATAGTTGTAAAGCACTGCAGCTTATCTTTATGTGCGATGGATGAACCTGAACGTTTTGTTAACACTATCTCTGAATTCAAATCCATGCTCAAAACACACCTATTTTCTGAATGTTATAGTTTTTTTTCTGCTGGTTGCTGCCCCATCTACCCTATTTCTCACTTACTGTACTTGCACTCTCAATTGCCTACTGTTGTTCTGTCTGCTCTCTTTGTCAATTGCCTTTATTGTTGTTTGTTTATTGTTAAGTGTCTTTGAGCTCTGGAAAGGCGCTATATAAATAAAACTTATTATTATTATTATTATTATTAGACTCTGTAGAATCTACATTTGTTAGTGTATTTCTGATGTTATCTATTTTATCAGTGAAGAAATTCATAAAGTCATTACTTTAAGGAATATTTGAATCGGCGTCTGGTTATTTGTTAATTTAGCCACTGTGCTAAATAAAAACCTTGGATTGTTTTGGTTATTTTAAATGAGTTTGTGGACATGCTCTGCCCTGGCAGTTTTTAGGGCTTGTCTATAGCTGAACATACTGTCATGGTCTTGTCATGATCCTGTCTCTATCTCTCTCTTCTTCTCCCTCTGTCTCCCCCTGCTGGTTTTTCCCCTCCTGTCTCCCTCGCTCTTCGCTTATGTGTCACAGCTGTCTTCACTTCTCATTAAGATAATTCCCCCTCCACCTGGTTCTCATCTTGCCTTGTTATTTGGGCTACTTCTACCCTCTCGTTCCCGTGTCTCATTGTCAGATTGTTACTTCCGAATGAAGCCGTTGCCTTTGGCGTCCTTGTTAGCAGTTTGTCATGGTCCTGTCCTGTCCTGTCTAGTCGGGGTGAAGTTAGTTGTCTACTATCGCTACCTGTACCTCTCTGTGCTCACCCTTTATACCCCACAGAACCTTACCTGCTGTTCTACGCCGCTACCGCCCCGCACTGCGAGCACCGATCCCCGGCTCTCCCCTGAGCCCAGTCAAAGCCTCCACCTCGCCAGCCTTCTGGTAGTTCCAGCCACGGAGGTTTCCTGTGTTAGTTTAACCCAGCCTTCGGGTCTTCCTTAGTTTTCATCTTTGTACTCCTTTGTTGGATTTTCCTGTGGCTTTCCTTTGTTGGATTAAAGACTGTCATTTTGCCCTCGCATTTGAGTCCCCTCTCTTCAATACCCATCACAGAACAATCTGACCATGATGGACTCAGCGAGTGGCAGTCCGTTCCAGACCGCCGTTGAGCACCAGGGCGTCCTCCTCGGGAGGCATGAGGAAGACATCTCCGCTACCCGACACGCCGTCGGTTCTTTGGCTGCCCAAATGTCCGAGCTGTCCAGCCAGGTCCACAACCTGCGTCTCCAGCCTTCCGCCTCTTATTCTCCTCCGGGTCAGACGGAGCCTCGGATAAACAATCCTCCGGTCTATTCGGGTGAGCCAACTCAGTGCCGCGCTTTCCTTACCCAGTGTGAGGTGGTATTCTCGCTCCAGCCCGTTACATATGCTAAGGAGAGGGCCAAGGTGGCTTTCGTTCTTTCACTCCTCCACGGGCGGGCTCGCGAATGGGGAACGGCCAACTGGGAGACGGAGGCAGAGTGCACCTCAACCTTTGAGCGCTTCAAGGAGGAGATGATCCGGGTCTTCGACCGTTCCGCCTACGGAGAGGAGGCGTCCCGTCGACTTTCCACACTCCGGCAGGGAAGACGATCCGTGCCGGATTTCTCCGTTGAGTTCCGGACCCTCGCTACCACCTGTGGGTGGAACCAACCCGCACTGACTGCTCGCTTCCTGGAGGGCTTGTCTCCAGAGGTGCGGGACGAGGTCCTCGTCCGTGAAATCCCCGCCCGGCTCGACGACCTTATCGACCTGGCCATCCGGGTGGAGAGACGGTTTGATCAGCGCCGTCGTGCTCATCGCCTAGAGGAGAGTCTCTTCTCGCCGCCTCGAGTCAGCCCCTCCCACTCAGAACCGGAACCCATGCAGCTGGGTGGTCTGCGTATTTCGCCTAAGGAGCGTCAGAGGAGGATCTCTAACCGCCTCTGCATGTACTGTGCTAGTGCCTCTCACTTTGTGTTTTCGTGTCCTGTAAAAGCCAACGCTCGCCAGTAGGAGGAGGGTTACTGGCGAGCGCTACCACTAAGTCCATCCCTTCCACTTCCTGCACGATACTTCCAGCGCATCTCCAGTGGGCGGGGTCGTCAGCCTCCTGTGCGGCCTTGATCGACTCTGGGGCCGAGGGAAACTTTTTGGATGAGAAGTGGGCGCTCCAACAAGGTATTCCGCTCACACCGCTAAGAGACTCCACCTCTTTATTTGCCCTTGATGGCAGCGCCCTACCTAGGGTACAGAAACAGACTATCCCATTAACTCTAACCATTTCTGGCAACCATAAAGAGACAGTTTCCTTTTTAATTTTTCAGTCTCCTTTTACCCCTTTAGTACTGGGGCACCCTTGGTTAGAACTTCACAATCCACACATTGACTGGGCTAGGGGGTCTGTTTTGTCTTGGAAGTTGTCGTGTCATGTTAAGTGTTTAGCCTCGGCTGTTCCCCCCGTGTCTTCTGTTTCTGTGTTGCAGGAGGAGACGGGAGATCTGACTGGGGTTCCGGAGGAGTATCACGATTTGCGAGGGGTTTTCAGCCGTTCTCGAGCCATGTCTCTTCCGCCCCACCGTCCGTATGACTGCGCTATTGATCTCCGCCCGGGGACCACGCCCCCTCGGGGTAGGCTCTATTCTCTTTCTGCTCCCGAACGGGAGGCTTTAGAGAATTATTTATCTGAGTCTCTCAGCGCCGGCACAATCGTTCCGTCCTCGTCGCCTGCCGGCGCCGGATTCTTTTTTGTTAAGAAGAAAGACGGTTCTTTACGCCCATGCATTGATTATCGGGGGCTGAACGACATCACGATTAAGAACCGTTACCCCTTGCCACTGATGTCCTCAGCCTTCGATATCCTGCAGGGGGCAAAAGTCTTTACCAAGCTCGACCTACGTAACGCCTACCATCTCGTACGCATTCGGGAGGGGGACGAGTGGAAGACCGCCTTTAACACGCCCCTCGGCCACTTCGAGTATAGGGTCCTCCCCTTCGGATTGGTTAACGCCCCCGCTGTCTTTCAGGCTCTGATCAATGACGTCCTTCGGGATATGCTCAATTTATTCGTTTTTGTCTATCTCGATGACATTTTGATTTTTTCGCCCTCTCTCCAGGTTCATGTGCAGCACGTTCGCCGCGTTCTCCAACGTTTGCTTGAGAATCGACTCTTTGTTAAGGCCGAGAAGTGCTCCTTTCATGCTTCGTCTATAACGTTTTTAGGCTCCGTTATCTCGGCAGAGGGGATCAAAATGGACCCTACCAAGGTCCAGGCCGTGCTCGATTGGCCCGTCCCTGAGTCTCGTGTCTCGCTACAGCGCTTTCTCGGTTTTGCTAATTTTTATCGCCGCTTTATACGCAACTTCAGTCAGGTGGCCGCGCCACTCACTGCCCTCACTTCGGTTAAGTCTCGTTTCAGTTGGTCCGGTTCTGCGCAGGAGGCGTTTGACCGGCTAAAGACCCTTTTTACGTCCGCACCCATCCTCCGCACCCCAGATAGCTCAAGACAGTTTATCGTTGAGGTCGATGCCTCCGAGGTGGGGGTGGGAGCCGTTCTTTCCCAGCGGTCAGCGTCGGATAATAAGATACACCCTTGCGCGTACTTCTCCCATCGCCTTTCCCCCGCTGAACGTAATTATGATGTCGGAAATCGAGAGCTCCTCGCCATCCGCCTGGCGTTGGGTGAGTGGCGGCAGTGGTTAGAGGGATCCTCTGTCCCTTTTATTGTTTTAACGGATCATCGCAATTTAGAATACATTCGCTCCGCCAAGAGATTGAACTCGCGTCAGGCTCGCTGGGCCCTTTTCTTTACGCGTTTTGATTTTGTCATTTCATACCGTCCGGGCTCCAAGAACGGTAAACCAGATGCGTTGTCTCGACTCTTTGATCCCTCGATCGGCCGCACCCCCCGAGAGGAAATTATCCCTTCCGGTCGGGTGGTGGGGGCTACGGTCTGGGGGATCGAGAGACAGGTTAAACGCGCTCTCTCTCACGTCGCTACTCCCCGTAACTGCCCTAGGGGCAGCCTTTTTGTCCCCATTCCCACACGATTAGCGGTTCTTCAATGGGCCCATTCTTCTAGACTAACGGTTCATCCCGGTGCTCGAGGCACTGTCGCATTTATCCGCCAGCGTTTCTGGTGGCCCTCTTTAGAACGTGATGCGCGCCGCTTTATCGCTGCCTGCTCTGTCTGTGCCCAAACCAAAGCAGGCAACTCTCCGCCTGCTGGTCTTCTCCGACCGCTACCTGTTCCCTCTCGCCCGTGGTCCCATATAGCTCTCGACTTTATCACCGGTCTTCCGCCCTCAGCCGGCAAGACTGTCATCCTGACGGTAGTCGACCGCTTCTCAAAATCGGCGCACTTCATTCCTCTTATCAAACTGCCCTCTGCGAAGGAAACGGCCCAGATTATGATTGATAATGTGTTTAAGTATCACGGGTTGCCCACCGATGTCGTGTCCGATAGGGGTCCGCAATTCGCCTCGCAGTTCTGGAAAGAATTTTGCCGTCTCATAGGGGCCACTGCTAGCCTTTCCTCGGGTTTTCACCCACAGACTAACGGCCAGGCCGAGCGAGCCAATCAGATTGTTGCCCGCATGCTCCGCAGTCTAGCCTTTCGCAATCCCTCATCTTGGGTCGAACAGCTTTCCTGGGCTGAGTATGCTCATAATTCCCTCCCCTCCTCGGCCTCTGGTATCTCTCCCTTTCAATGTTGCCTCGGCTATCAACCGCCCTTATTTTCGTCCCAAGAGACCGATTCTCACTGCCCGTCCGTTCAGACCTTTATCAGTCGCTGTAAACGAACCTGGAAGAGGGTGAGATCCGCACTTTGTCGTTCTAAGAGACGCATGTGCGTGGCTGCCAATAAATCGCGTGTCAAGAGTCCTCGCTATGCCGCGGGTCAGAGGGTTTGGCTTTCTACATCTAATTTACCCCTCCAGTCTGACTCCCGTAAACTGGCTCCCCGCTTCATCGGGCCGTTCCGCATTATCAAGATCGTTAACCCTGTCGCCGTCAAACTCCGGTTGCCGCATAATCTTCGTCGTGTTCACCCGGTGTTTCACGTCTCCTGCATTAAACCGACCTCTCGCTCCCCCCCTCCCACGTCCTTCTCTGCCGTTCGTATCGAAGACTCCCCGGTCTACACCGTCCGCAGGATCATAGATAGGCGGCGTCGGGGTCGTGGTTACCAATACTTAGTCGATTGGCAGGGGTATGGTCCTGAGGAGAGGAGTTGGGTCTCCCCTAAGGATATCCTGGACCCCTCGCTCATTGATGATTTCCTCCGGTCTCGCCAGCATTTCCCCGCTGGAGCGCCTGGAGGCGCTCTTTGAGGAGAGGGTACTGTCATGGTCTTGTCATGATCCTGTCTCTATCTCTCTCTTCTTCTCCCTCTGTCTCCCCCTGCTGGTTTTTCCCCTCCTGTCTCCCTCGCTCTTCGCTTATGTGTCACAGCTGTCTTCACTTCTCATTAAGATAATTCCCCCTCCACCTGGTTCTCATCTTGCCTTGTTATTTGGGCTACTTCTACCCTCTCGTTCCCGTGTCTCATTGTCAGATTGTTACTTCCGAATGAAGCCGTTGCCTTTGGCGTCCTTGTTAGCAGTTTGTCATGGTCCTGTCCTGTCCTGTCTAGTCGGGGTGAAGTTAGTTGTCTACTATCGCTACCTGTACCTCTCTGTGCTCACCCTTTATACCCCACAGAACCTTACCTGCTGTTCTACGCCGCTACCGCCCCGCACTGCGAGCACCGATCCCCGGCTCTCCCCTGAGCCCAGTCAAAGCCTCCACCTCGCCAGCCTTCTGGTAGTTCCAGCCACGGAGGTTTCCTGTGTTAGTTTAACCCAGCCTTCGGGTCTTCCTTAGTTTTCATCTTTGTACTCCTTTGTTGGATTTTCCTGTGGCTTTCCTTTGTTGGATTAAAGACTGTCATTTTGCCCTCGCATTTGAGTCCCCTCTCTTCAATACCCATCACACATACTGTTTTTCTGTACGCAATTCTAAAAACTTTAAAACTTTGTCCATTTGCCGTCAAGACTACAAGTTTCTTTCTTGAGAGAGTGGCTATTACTGTTATAACATGGCACAGTATGTTGTTTTCTAACCCTTTTCAATATGTTGTGGGCTTTTAATGTATTAGAGAGGATAGTGCCCATGTTGCCAGCCATTTCGTCTAGTTCATGTGTATTTTTGGGTATACATAGCAGTTGAGCTAGGCAGCTTGTGAATTTGTCTTTGGTGGCTGGAACAATAGTTCTGCCCAGATGGTAATGCTGAGCCATATAGTTAATATCCGTGATACGCAGCATGCACGATACAAGGAAATGGTCAGTAACATCATCACTCTGAGGTACGATATCTATATCAGTAAGATTGATTCCATGTGATATAGTTAAATCTAGTGTATTATTAAAAGGATGAGTGGGCCCGGTGACATTTTGCTTGACTCCAAAAGAGTTTATTAGGTCAGTAAACGCAAGTCCTAATATATAATTTGTATTATCAACATTAATATTAAAAACCTGGACAATTAGCGCTTTATCAACTGTAACCAAATGGTCTGATAGGAAATCTGCAAATTCTTTTAGGAATTCTGGATACGGCCCTGGTGGTCTATATGCAGCTATAGCCAGAGCAAGAGATACATTAGTTTTTTTGCATATCTAACAGTGTAACATTAAGCAGAAGTATTTCGAATGAGTTAAACCTGTATCCTGTTTTCTGGGTAACATTGAGAATATCACTATATATTGTTGCAACCCCCCCGCCATGACCAGTCTGATGGGGCTCATGCTTATAACAGTATTTTGGTGGAGTAGATTAATTTAGACCAATATAATCATTTGGTTTTAGCCAGGTTTCAGTCAAGCAGAGTAAATCAAAACTATTATATGTGATCATTTCATTTACAATAACTGCTTTGGGTGTGAGTGATCTAATGTTTATGAGCCCAAACTTCTAGTAAATTTATTTTAAATGTTTTTCTGGTTTAATCGTGATTTAAAAATAAATCTAGATCCTGCATTAAATGTATATTTTGACCTCACTATTTGGGGAAAAGACACAGATAGATTGATAGGTCAGCACAAATACTCTATCAGTTAATTCTCAGCACAAAACAATTTACAAAACTATTTAAGAGTAACAATTTAATTGAGGTTCAACAAATAAAAAACAAATGCAATACGGATAAAGAAATTATAAATCTTGGCTTATTGAATATCATGTACCTTTCTATGAAAGCACTTATTGTAAATTATATGATCACTAATCATAACCTAGATGTGATCTGTTTGACAGAAACCTTGCTAAAACCTGATGATTACATTATTTTAAATAATGGTGCTTTATATAACATTATCCAGAGAAACAAATGTTAAATATAGCTGCAAGCAGCGATGGCAGGCTCAAGCCATCAGTGCGAACCCTCTGGCAGTCAAGTTATAAGGGATACGACAGTTAAAGGGTTAATCCGGACCATCTAGACTTTGAAATCACATACACAGAACAATATATATAACTTTAGTAACACTTTACAATAAGATTTCATTAATTAACATTAACTATGTTCACATAAACAATTATATAGCATTCATTAATGTCAGTCAATATTCCAAAGTTAATCATTAAAATATTGATTTATTGTGATTTTTTTCCAAGCACATTTTACCAATTTCAATCCATATCAATCTTAATTACTACCATACATTTTTTATTTCATCGTTTATGAGTGTTATATAATTGTCCATGAAAGCCGGAAGAGAAAAACTCCTTATTTTCAGGTGTGCCGAATTATTAGGCATGTTTTCTTTTACAGATGAAATAAGCCACAAAAAAAAAAGTTTTAACTGAAAGAGAAAAGTCAGAAATTGCAAAGTTAAGACATGACCATTGGACAAAAAAAAAAAAAAAAAAAAAACTTCTTTTATTTAACCAGGTTAAAGCTCATTGAGATTAAAATCTCTTTTACAAGAGTGACCTGGCCAAGAAGGCAGCAACAAATAGTAAAAGTATACAATTATACAATGTACAACAAAACATAAAAAAACACACTCATAAATCACAACAACAATTTACCAAAGGATAAAACATGTAATTTATTAAAAGTAGCTTAAACTCATTTAGTGATGGTAACGTGGTAAGCTTTAGGGTATCCTTAAGGTAATTCCAAGAGGAGGCGGCATTATATGTAAAACCGTTTTTCCCTATCTCTGTTCGAACCCTAGGGACATTTGAGCGGAGATTGTAGCGTCCGTTGGAGTTTGAGAAGTTGAGAGACAAATAATGTGGATTAAGACTGCAAATCGACTTATAGATAAAACAATACCAATTAAAACTTATTCGGGTATGCAAGGATGGTAACTCTGCCTTCTCATATAAAATGCAGTGATGCGTTTGATATCTACACCCAGTAATAAAATGTAAGGCACTATGGAAAACTATATCAAGTTTTGTTAAGTAATGTGTTGGGGCATTTATATATACTATATCTCCATAATCCAACAAAGGTAAAAATGTTGCAGAAACCATATATTTCCTAGCATTAAATGAAAATAAGGTTCTGTTTCTGTAACAAAAACCAAGTTTAAGCTTAAGTTTGGAAGTTAATTTGTGAATATGCACTTTAAAACTTAACTGAATATCCAATAAAATGCCCAGGTACTTATAACAAGTAACACATTCAATTTTAGTGCCTTGCAATGATAAAATATCAGGAAATTTTTTTGGTTCAACTTTAGATGTTGAAAACATCATTAGTTTAGTCTTATCTATATTTAAAATCAGCTTAAGTTGACAAAGGCAAGACTGAACAGTATTAAATGCTGACTGTAAACCTTGAAGTTCTTGCGAAGCTGATGACGCAAAGCAATAAATAACAGTATCATCTGCATAAAGATGATATTTAATGTTAAGGATGTTATCACAAATATTATTTATGTATAACGAAAATAAAATAGGTCCCAAAACTGATCCCTGAGGGACACCCTTTGAAACTGACAGGACAGATGACATACAGTCTTTCAAGACCACAGACTGTTTTCTACCTGATAGATAGTCCGCAAACCAATTTATAGCAGAATCAGACAGGCCAACAGTAGCAAGTCTTTTTAGTAGGATGTCATGATCAACTGTGTCAAAAGCCTTTGATAAATCGAGGAAAAGAGCTGAACAAATTAGTTTACCATCTAAAGCAGTAGTTATATCGCTAAGCACTTTCATTGCGGCTGTAATGGTACTATGTTGTTTTCTAAACACAGACTGGAAGGGAGAGTGAATTTTATTTAATTCCAGATAAGTTTTTAATTGTTCGTTCACTAGTTTCTCTAAAAGTTTAGATAAGACACACAATTTAGATATTGGCCTATAGTTATTTAAATGCAATGGGTCACCCCCTTTAAATAGAGGAGAAACGAAGGCAGTCTTCCAGATCTTTGGAAGTTCACACGAAGAGATAGAAAGATTAAATAAATGTGTCAAAGGTTAAGCAATAAAATCTGCTGCTACCTTTAGATAAAAATGTTCCAGCTTATCAGGCCCTGCAGATTTTTTTGGATCTAACTGGGCAAGAGCTTTATGAAGCTCAGAAACAGAAAACTGAATAAAATCAAATTTTTGTGTAGTTAAATTACATTAAGTATCAGTTAAGGAAACAGTGAGCGGATTAGATAAGCAGCGAGGTGATTGAGACTCAAATAAGGAACCTGATAAGGTGAAATGTTCATTAAAACTATCTAAAATAGTGGTCTTTGTTATCAGGTGGATGTTTTGGTAATAATTTTGCAAATTTCTGTATTGTCTCCTTGCGACAGTGATTTTACCATTTTCCAAAACAAATTATTTAGATTTTGTGATGTTTCAAGTAAATACAAATCTGATTTGGCCTTTTTTATCTGTGAAGTACAGACGTTTCTCAACTTCCTAAAATGAAGCCAATCTGACTCAACTGTATTTCTATCCTGCAGAAGCTTTGCTAATTCTGGTGTAAACCAAGGATTGTTTTGGGACTTGACTCTTATTTTTCGCATTGGGGCATGCTTGTTTATCAGTTGCATGAAGGCACTATGAAAAAAATTCCAAGCTAACTCTATATCAATCATTAAATGAATATGACTCCACTTAAATAAATACAAATCATGATGAAATGCTTGTTCAACAAAATGTTTTCTGTTTCTCACAACGAGAATTTGAGGTTAACATTTTGGACGTTTGGTATTCCTTACAGCAGCTATGACACAGTGATCACTAACATCGTTGGCAATGTAAGGGAAACAGGTCAATTTAGCTCAAAGGGAATCATTTAAGATTTTAAGGGAATTTGAACAGAATCACTGTTTCACGGCTGTTCACGGAGACCTGCTATTCTGTGAACTAGCCGTTTAACATCAAATCTGCGCTGGATACTAATATCCAAACTATAGTGAAAACACTATTAATTAGCACAGTAACAAGATCGGCAGTTTAAGACATTAACTTGTAAGCACAAAACACAAGATACTTTTCTTTTCAATATGAATAAGGCTTTATTAGATAAATCTAAGACATATAAACTAATCTAACACATAAACGCATGCACACACACATTCACACAAGTTGCAGGAAGATCGAAAGTTAGGGAAAGATGAGTTTAAGAGAATGGAAATGTGAAATCCCAAGTTTACAGCAATACGTTAAATTGCATAGACATGAACAACCATCAATCACGTAATTAGCGCTCGCACTGAGTTCCTCAATGGGGTTAAAATTATATTAGATACACCAGTAAAGGTCACAGTCTGGAGGTAAAGTTACTTGCATCTCCTGTGAAGAAGGAGCCTCGGTGAAAGGGCTATCCCGAGGTCGTTGATTGGCTGGAAGTTCAGTCTCTGAAGTGACGTCCTGGGAAGCCCGTGGTTGTTGGGCGTTGGCTCAAAGTGCAGAGTCGTGTGCGCTGGTTGAAGTTGAACGGACGTTACAAAACTTAACTCAGAACACGAAACTCTCAAACGGAAAAGAAAAAAAATAAAGTTTGACGAGACTAGGTTGTGTTCCTTCTCATCGTGGCATAGTAGCAGCAGGCAGGCACGCTGGAACCGCGCTCAAAGAACAGTGATGACTAAACCGCATGGCAAGATGCTACAAGCTAGCCGAAGCATAGCTAGAGACTAGAAACTGGGATGACTCAGCACATAGAGACTCTTTCACCTAGTTATCACACTATAGAGACTGTGTCTGTTCCACGAACTAGAAAATACAAAAAACGTCCAAACCAAGTTAAGGTTAACAACTTAATTGAGGTTCAACAAATAAAAAACAAATGCAATATGGATAAACAAATGATAAAGATTGGCTTATTGAATATCAGATCCATTTCTACGAAAACACTTTTTGTAAATAATATGATAACTGATCATAATATTGATGTGCTCTGCTTGACAGAAACCTGGCTAAAACCTGATGATTACATTATTTTAAATGAGTCCACCCCCCAAGATTATTGTTATAAACACGAGCCGCGTCTAAAAGGCAAAGGGGGAGGTGTTGCTTCAATTTATAATAACGTTTTCAGGATTTCTCAGAGGGCAGGCTTCAAGTATAACTCGTTTGAAGTAATGGTGCTTCATATAACATTATCCAGAGAAACCAATGTTAATGATAAATCCCCTGTTATGTTTGTACTGGCTACTGTATACAGGCCACCAGGGCACCATACAGACTTTATTAAAGAGTTTGGTGATTTTACATCCGAGTTAGTTCTGGCTGCAGATAAAGTCTTAATAGTTGGTGATTTTAATATCCATGTCGATAATGAAAAAGATGTATTGGGATCAGCATTTATAGACATTCTGAACTCTATTGGTGTTAGACAACACGTTTCAGGACCTACTCATTGTCGAAATCATACTCTAGATTTAATACTGTCACATGGAATTGATGTTGATAGTGTTGAAATTATTCAGCCAAGTGATGATATCTCAGATCATTATTTAGTTCTGTGTAAACTTCATATAGCCAAAATTGTAAATTCTACTTCTTGTTACAAGTATCGAAGAACCATCACTTCTACCACAAAAGACAGCTTTTTAAGTTATCTTCCTGATGTATCCGAATTACTTAGCATATCCAAAACCTCAGAACAACTTGATGATGTAACAGAAACTATGGACTCTCTCTTTTCTAGCACTTTAAATACAGTTGCTCCTTTACGGTTAAGAAAGGTTAAGGAAAACAGTTTGACACCATGGTATAATGAGCATACTCGCACCCTAAAGAGAGCAGCCCGAAAAATGGAGCGCAGCTGGAGGAAAACAAAACTAGAGGTATTTCGTATTGCTTGGCGGGAAAGTAGCATATCCTACCGAAAAGCATTAAAAACTGCTAGATCTGATTACTTTTCTTCTCTTTTAGAAGAAAACAAACATAACCCCAGGTATTTATTCAATACAGTGGCTAAATTAACGAAAAATAAAGCCTCAACAAGTGTTGACATTTCCCAACACCACAGCAGTAATGACTTTATGAACTACTTTACTTCTAAAATCGATACTATTAGAGATAAAATTGCAACCATTCAGCCATCAGCTACAGTTTCGCATCAGACAGTGCACTATAGACCCCCTGAGGAACAGTTCCACTCATTCTCTACTATAGGAGAGGAAGAATTGTATAAATTTGTTAAATCATCTAAACTTACAACATGTATGTTAGACCCTATACCATCTAAGCTCTTAAAAGAGGTGCTTCCAGAAGTCATAGGTCCTCTTCTGACTATTATTAATTCCTCATTGTTATTAGGACATGTCCCCAAAACCTTCAAACTGGCTGTTATTAAGCCTCTCATAAAAAAGCCACAACTTGACCCCAGAGAACTAGTTAATTATAGACCAATCTCGAATCTCCCTTTTCTGTCCAAGATACTAGAAAAGGTGGTATCCTCACAATTATATTCCTTCTTAGAGAAAAATGGTATATGTGAGGATTTCCAGTCAGGATTTAGACCGTATCATAGTACTGAAACTGCTCTCCTTAGAGTTACAAATGATCTGCTCTTATCATCTGATCGTGGGTGTATCTCTCTATTAGTTTTATTGGATCTTAGTGCTGCGTTTGACACAATTGACCACAACATTCTTTTGCATAGACTTGAACACTTTGTTGGCATCAGTGGAAGTGCATTAGCATGGTTTAAATCATACTTATATGACCGCCATCAGTTCGTAGCAGTGAATGAAGATGTATCATATCGATCACAAGTGCAGTATGGAGTACCTCAAGGCTCAGTTCTAGGGCCGCTACTCTTCACGCTTTATATGTTACCCTTGGGAGATATCATCAGGAAACATGGTGTTAGCTTTCACTGTTATGCTGATGATATGCAGCTCTATATTTCCTCGCAGCCTGGTGAAACACACCAATTTGAAAAACTAATGGAATGCATAGTCGATATAAAAAATTGGATGACGAGTAATTTCTTATTGCTAAATTCAGAAAAAACAGAGGTGTTAATCATAGGGCCTAAAAACTCTGCTTGTAATAACCTAGAACACTGTCTAAGACTTGATGGTTGCTCTGTCAATTCTTCGTCATCAGTTAGGAACCTAGGTGTGCTACTTGATCGCAATCTTTCCTTAGAAAGCCACGTTTCTAGCATTTGTAAAACTGCATTTTTCCATCTCAAAAATATATCTAAATTACGGCCTATGCTCTCAATGTCAAATGCAGAAATGTTAATCCATGCATTTATGACTTCAAGGTTAGACTATTGTAATGCTTTATTGGGTGGTTGTTCTGCACGCTTGGTAAACAAACTACAGCTAGTCCAAAATGCAGCAGCAAGAGTTCTTACTAGGACCAGGAAGTATGACCATATTAGCCCGGTCCTGTCCACACTGCACTGGCTCCCTATCAAACATCGTATAGATTTTAAAATATTGCTTATTACTTATAAAGCCCTGAATGGTTTAGCACCTCAGTATTTGAATGAGCTCCTTTTACATTATACTCCTCTACGTCCGCTACGTTCTCAAAACTCAGGCAATTTGATAATACCTAGAATATCAAAATCAACTGCGGGCGGCAGATCCTTTTCCTATTTGGCGCCTAAACTCTGGAATAACCTACCTAACATTGTTCGGGAGGCAGACACACTCTTGCAGTTTAAATCTAGATTAAAGACCCATCTCTTTAACCTGGCATACACATAACATACTAATATGCTTTTAATATCCAAATCCGTTAAAGGATTTTTAGGCTGCATTAATTAGGTAAACCGGAACCGGAAACACTTCACATAACACCGTACTTTCTACATCATTAGAAGAATGGCATCTACGCTAATATTTGTCTGTTTCTCTCTTGTTCCGAGGTGACCGTGGCCACGAGATCCAGTCTGTGTCCAGATCAGAGGGTCACTGCAGTCACCCGGATCCAGTACGTATCCAGACCAGATGGTGGATCAGCACATAGAAAGGACCTCTACTGCCCTGAAAGACAGCGGAGACCAGGACAACTAGAGCCCCAGATACAGATCCCCTGTAAAGACCTTGTCTCAGAGGAGCACCAGGACAAGACCACAGGAAACAGATGATTCTTCTGCACAATCTGACTTTGCTGCAGCCTGGAATTGAACTACTGGTTTTCGTCTGGTCAGAGGAGAACTGACCCCCCAATTGAGCCTGGTTTCTCCCAAGGTTTTTTTCTCCATTCTGTCACCGATGGAGTTTCGGTTCCTTGCCGCTGTCGCCTCTGGCTTGCTTAGTTGGGGTCACTTCATCTACAGCGATATCATTGACTTGATTGCAAATAAAAACAGACACTATTTCAACTGAACAGAGATGACATAACTGAATTCAATGATGAACTGCCTTTAACTATCATTTTGCATTATTGAGACACTGTTTTCCAAATGAATGTTGTTCAGTGCTTTGACGCAATGTATTTTGTTTAAAGCACTATATAAATAAAGGTGATTGATTGATTGAAGGTAGCTTGGCAATGTTTCTAAGATGGAAGAATGCAGTTTTTCTAACAATGGAAATATGATTTTCAAAAGACAAATTGTTGTCTAATATAACACCCAGATTTTTGACTGTAGAGGAAGTAACAGTACATCTGTCTAGTTGCAGATTGTAATCTACAAGATTCTGTGTAGTGTTTTTTGATACAATAATTAATATCTCTGTCTTATCTGAATTTAACTGGAGAAAATTATTTGTCATCCAATATTTTACATTTTTAACACACTCTGTTAGCTTAGATAATTGAGAAGTTTCATCTGGTATCGTTGAGATATATAGCTGAGTATCATCAGCATAACAGTGGAAGCTAATTCTGTATTTTCTAATAATATTACCAAGGGGCAACATGTATATTGAAAATAGAAGATCATGTTTATGCATGAAAGTGCTCAATTGAGCAGACACAACTTTTTCTAAAATTTCAGACATAAATGGAAGATTTGAAATAGGCCTATAATTTGCCAGTACACTAGGATCTAGTTTTGGTTTCTTAATAAGAGGCTTAATAACTGCTAGCTTGAAGGGTTTTGGGACGTGACCTAAAGATCATGACAAGTTAATGATATTGAGAAGCGGTTCTTCGGTTACAGGTAATAACTCTTTCAGTAATTTAGAGGGTACAGGATCTAATAAACATGTTGTTGGTTTAGATACAGTGATAAGTTTATTTAGCTCTTCCTGTCCTATAGTTGTAAAGCACTGCAGTTTATCTTTGGGTGCGATGGATGAAACTGAAGTGTTAGACGCTGTAGAATCTACATTCGCTATTGTATTTCTAATGTTATCTATTTTATCAGTGAAGAAATTCATAAAGTCATTACTATTTAATGTTGGTGCAATATTTGAATCAGGTGGTGTCTGGTAATTTGGTAATTTAGCAGATAGAAGAGAAACACCAGGATCTGGATTGTGGCACTTCTCAGAAGATCCAGCAGCTCTGTCAGGGCCTCGCTGCTCAGAACAAAATCATTAAACACCTGTCCAGCGCTTGCACATTCAGGGGTCTAGTCTGATTTAGAGAAAGAAGGAAAAGAGAAATTGTTTAGAGCTATGGCAACGTAATTAGTACAAGAAATATTGAGATACTTTAGTAAACTATAATATGGCATATTATAGGCCTCCCTCAGCAAACTCTGACTCTCTTGTCTTACTTGAACAGCATCTCTCTACCAATGAATTTAATAAGATACTTTTAGTTGGGGATTTTAATTGGGATTGGTTA
The DNA here is from genome assembly GCF_023724105.1 of Carassius gibelio. Taxonomy (NCBI): domain Eukaryota; kingdom Metazoa; phylum Chordata; class Actinopteri; order Cypriniformes; family Cyprinidae; genus Carassius; species Carassius gibelio. Next base: position 26,692,912 of record NC_068381.1, read on the forward strand.
ACTCCTGCTTCAGATCGTTTTAAATCCCTTTGTAACAATTTAAACTTAACACAACTAAATGACAGTCCCACTCTCAAATGTTTAGAAAAATCAACTTTATTAGATATTTTTTTTGACTAATGCACCCCATAAGTATACCGGTACAGGTGTTTTTGCTGTAAGAGAAATGAGTCGAGCCAGACAAATTAAAGAGTCTATCAAAGCTGTATGCATTGAAACACAAGAGCTGAACTCCTCAGGAAGTCATAAATCAGTTCTAGTGCCACAAGAACCAAGCAAGATAACCAACCAACCAACTTGTTCACACAACAGCTTTCAACATTAACACCAATAGAACAATTATTGACAATTTTAATTCGAAGAAGAGATTATCAAATTTATTGTTCGTAATTGAAATGCAACGCTGGACATCACATGAAAACCCATGAGAGTACTGCACAAGTCCCATTGACCCCCCCCCCCCACCTAGCAGAACCAGACTGAAATTCCTAAGGGGGGGGAAGGGCTTTAAACCTCTGTCTTCACAGAAAAGTCCTTTGCCAGAGAATGGCAAAGAAACTACTTTCGTACAGATATATGGACCAGAATGAACTCAAAAAGACTTATAAATGCATCATTCCATTGCTTTACTCCATATTCATTTATGTGTAACCCACACATTTGACTATCATGTATAATCACTTATTGTGTATGTCTTTTGATAACTATAGGATACATAGTCATGTCTAGTATTGATATAATCGAATTTTCTTGCTTGATATTGTCCTGACAATCATTTATTTGTAAAATATATCATAATCGTGTTATAGGAATCATGCCCAAAATTAGACCCTGCCAGAGCAGGAACATTCGTACCACATGCTTGGTAAGATAAACATATGATTTATGATACCCCCCGAGCCAAGACAATATCTGATTGGTCAAGACAACATCTGAGGTGTGGCCAACAAGCAAGTTTAAATACTTTGGACACCATGAAATTTGGCTTTTAGTCCCTAGCTGCTGCTATTAGCCATGTCGGCTTTTAGTTCTAGCATTGCTTGTGCTATCAGTCATCAATCAATCACCTTTATTTATATAGTGCTTTAAACAAAATACATTGCGCCAAAGCACTGAACAACATTCATTTGGAAAACAGTGTCTCAATAATGCAAAATGATAGTTAAAGGCAGTTCATCATTGAATTCATTGATGTCATCTCTGTTCAGTTGAAATAGTGTCTGTTTTAATTTGCAATCAAGTCAACGATATCGCTGTAGATGAAGTGACCCCAACTAAGCAAGCCAGAGGCGACAGCGGCAAGGAACCGAAACTCCATCGGTGACAGAATGGAGAAAAAAACCTTGGGAGAAACCAGGCTCAGTTGGGGGGCCAGTTCTCCTCTGACCAGACGAAACCAGTAGTTCAATTCCAGGCTGCAGCAAAGTCAGATTGTGCAGAAGAATCATCTGTTTCCTGTGGTCTTGTCCTGGTGCTCCTCTGAGACAAGGTCTTTACAGGGGATCTGTATCTGGGGCTCTAGTTGTCCTGGTCTCCGCTGTCTTTCAGGGCAGTAGAGGTCCTTTCTAGGTGCTGATCCACCATCTGGTCTGGATACGTACTGGATCCGGGTGACTGCAGTGACCCTCTGATCTGGACACAGACTGGATCTGGTGGCCACGGTGACCTCGGAACAAGAGAGAAACAGACAAATATTAGCGTAGATGCCATTCTTCTAATGATGTAGAAAGTACGGTGTTATGTGAAGTGTTCCGGTTCCAGTTTACCTAATTAATGCAGCCTAAAAATCCTTTAACGGATTTGGATATTAAAAGCATATTAGTATGTTATGTGTATGCCAGGTTAAAGAGATGGGTCTTTAATCTAGATTTAAACTGCAAGAGTGTGTCTGCCTCCCGAACAATGTTAGGTAGGTTATTCCAGAGTTTAGGCGCCAAATAGGAAAAGGATCTGCCGCCCGCAGTTGATTTTGATATTCTAGGTATTATCAAATTGCCTGAGTTTTGAGAACGTAGCGGACGTAGAGGAGTATAATGTAAAAGGAGCTCATTCAAATACTGAGGTGCTAAACCATTCAGGGCTTTATAAGTAATAAGCAATATTTTAAAATCTATACGATGTTTGATAGGGAGCCAGTGCAGTGTGGACAGGACCGGGCTAATATGGTCATACTTCCTGGTTCTAGTAAGAACTCTTGCTGCTGCATTTTGGACTAGCTGTAGTTTGTTTACCAAGCGTGCAGAACAACCACCCAATAAAGCATTACAGTAGTCTAACCTTGAAGTCATAAATGCATGGATTAACATTTCTGCATTTGACATTGAGAGCATAGGCCGTAATTTAGATATATTTTTGAGATGGAAAAATGCAGTTTTACAAATGCTAGAAACGTGGCTTTCTAAGGAAAGATTGCGATCAAGTAGCACACCTAGGTTCCTAACTGATGACGAAGAATTGACAGAGCAACCATCAAGTCTTAGACAGTGTTCTAGGTTATTACAAGTAGAGTTTTTAGGCCCTATGATTAACACCTCTGTTTTTTCTGAATTTAGCAGTAAGAAATTACTCGTCATCCAATTTTTTTATATCGACTATGCATTCCATTAGTTTTTCAAATTGGTGTGTTTCACCGGGCTGCGAGGAAATATAGAGCTGCGTATCATCAGCATAACAGTGAAAGCTAACACCATGTTTCCTGATGATATCTCCCAAGGGTAACATATAAAGCGTGAAGAGTAGCGGCCCTAGAACTGAGCCTTGAGGTACTCCATACTGCACTTGTGATCGATATGATACATCTTCATTCACTGCTACGAACTGATGGCGGTCATATAAGTATGATTTAAACCATGCTAATGCACTTCCACTGATGCCAACAAAGTGTTCAAGTCTATGCAAAAGAATGTTGTGGTCAATTGTGTCAAACGCAGCACTAAGATCCAATAAAACTAATAGAGAGATACACCCACGATCAGATGATAAGAGCAGATCATTTGTAACTCTAAGGAGAGCAGTTTCAGTACTATGATACGGTCTAAATCCTGACTGGAAATCCTCACATATACCATTTTTCTCTAAGAAGGAATATAATTGTGAGGATACCACCTTTTCTAGTATCTTGGACAGAAAAGGGAGATTCGAGATTGGTCTATAATTAACTAGTTCTCTGGGGTCAAGTTGTGGCTTTTTTATGAGAGGCTTAATAACAGCCAGTTTGAAGGTTTTGGGGACATGTCCTAATAACAATGAGGAATTAATAATAGTCAGAAGAGGACCTATGACTTCTGGAAGCACCTCTTTTAAGAGCTTAGATGGTATAGGGTCTAACATACATGTTGTAAGTTTAGATGATTTAACAAATTTATACAATTCTTCCTCTCCTATAGTAGAGAATGAGTGGAACTGTTCCTCAGGGGGTCTATAGTGCACTGTCTGATGCGAAACTGTAGCTGATGGCTGAATGGTTGCAATTTTATCTCTAATAGTATCGATTTTAGAAGTAAAGTAGTTCATAAAGTCATTACTGCTGTGGTGTTGGGAAATGTCAACACTTGTTGAGGCTTTATTTTTCGTTAATTTAGCCACTGTATTGAATAAATACCTGGGGTTATGTTTGTTTTCTTCTAAAAGAGAAGAAAAGTAATCAGATCTAGCAGTTTTTAATGCTTTTCGGTAGGATATGCTACTTTCCCGCCAAGCAATACGAAATACCTCTAGTTTTGTTTTCCTCCAGCTGCGCTCCATTTTTCGGGCTGCTCTCTTTAGGGTGCGAGTATGCTCATTATACCATGGTGTCAAACTGTTTTCCTTAACCTTTCTTAACCGTAAAGGAGCAACTGTATTTAAAGTGCTAGAAAAGAGAGAGTCCATAGTTTCTGTTACATCATCAAGTTGTTCTGAGGTTTTGGATATGCTAAGTAATTCGGATACATCAGGAAGATAACTTAAAAAGCTGTCTTTTGTGGTAGAAGTGATGGTTCTTCGATACTTGTAACAAGAAGTAGAATTTACAATTTTGGCTATATGAAGTTTACACAGAACTAAATAATGATCTGAGATATCATCACTTGGCTGAATAATTTCAACACTATCAACATCAATTCCATGTGACAGTATTAAATCTAGAGTATGATTTCGACAATGAGTAGGTCCTGAAACGTGTTGTCTAACACCAATAGAGTTCAGAATGTCTATAAATGCTGATCCCAATACATCTTTTTCATTATCGACATGGATATTAAAATCACCAACTATTAAGACTTTATCTGCAGCCAGAACTAACTCGGATGTAAAATCACCAAACTCTTTAATAAAGTCTGTATGGTGCCCTGGTGGCCTGTATACAGTAGCCAGTACAAACATAACAGGGGATTTATCATTAACATTGGTTTCTCTGGATAATGTTATATGAAGCACCATTACTTCAAACGAGTTATACTTGAAGCCTGCCCTCTGAGAAATCCTGAAAACGTTATTATAAATTGAAGCAACACCTCCCCCTTTGCCTTTTAGACGCGGCTCGTGTTTATAACAATAATCTTGGGGGGTGGACTCATTTAAAATAATGTAATCATCAGGTTTTAGCCAGGTTTCTGTCAAGCAGAGCACATCAATATTATGATCAGTTATCATATTATTTACAAAAAGTGTTTTCGTAGAAATGGATCTGATATTCAATAAGCCAATCTTTATCATTTGTTTATCCATATTGCATTTGTTTTTTATTTGTTGAACCTCAATTAAGTTGTTAACCTTAACTTGGTTTGGACGTTTTTTGTATTTTCTAGTTCGTGGAACAGACACAGTCTCTATAGTGTGATAACTAGGTGAAAGAGTCTCTATGTGCTGAGTCATCCCAGTTTCTAGTCTCTAGCTATGCTTCGGCTAGCTTGTAGCATCTTGCCATGCGGTTTAGTCATCACTGTTCTTTGAGCGCGGTTCCAGCGTGCCTGCCTGCTGCTACTATGCCACGATGAGAAGGAACACAACCTAGTCTCGTCAAACTTTATTTTTTTTCTTTTCCGTTTGAGAGTTTCGTGTTCTGAGTTAAGTTTTGTAACGTCCGTTCAACTTCAACCAGCGCACACGACTCTGCACTTTGAGCCAACGCCCAACAACCACGGGCTTCCCAGGACGTCACTTCAGAGACTGAACTTCCAGCCAATCAACGACCTCGGGATAGCCCTTTCACCGAGGCTCCTTCTTCACAGGAGATGCAAGTAACTTTACCTCCAGACTGTGACCTTTACTGGTGTATCTAATATAATTTTAACCCCATTGAGGAACTCAGTGCGAGCGCTAATTACGTGATTGATGGTTGTTCATGTCTATGCAATTTAACGTATTGCTGTAAACTTGGGATTTCACATTTCCATTCTCTTAAACTCATCTTTCCCTAACTTTCGATCTTCCTGCAACTTGTGTGAATGTGTGTGTGCATGCGTTTATGTGTTAGATTAGTTTATATGTCTTAGATTTATCTAATAAAGCCTTATTCATATTGAAAAGAAAAGTATCTTGTGTTTTGTGCTTACAAGTTAATGTCTTAAACTGCCGATCTTGTTACTGTGCTAATTAATAGTGTTTTCACTATAGTTTGGATATTAGTATCCAGCGCAGATTTGATGTTAAACGGCTAGTTCACAGAATAGCAGGTCTCCGTGAACAGCCGTGAAACAGTGATTCTGTTCAAATTCCCTTAAAATCTTAAATGATTCCCTTTGAGCTAAATTGACCTGTTTCCCTTACATTGCCAACGATGTTAGTGATCACTGTGTCATAGCTGCTGTAAGGAATACCAAACGTCCAAAATGTTAACCTCAAATTCTCGTTGTGAGAAACAGAAAACATTTTGTTGAACAAGCATTTCATCATGATTTGTATTTATTTAAGTGGAGTCATATTCATTTAATGATTGATATAGAGTTAGCTTGGAATTTTTTTCATAGTGCCTTCATGCAACTGATAAACAAGCATGCCCCAATGCGAAAAATAAGAGTCAAGTCCCAAAACAATCCTTGGTTTACACCAGAATTAGCAAAGCTTCTGCAGGATAGAAATACAGTTGAGTCAGATTGGCTTCATTTTAGGAAGTTGAGAAACGTCTGTACTTCACAGATAAAAAAGGCCAAATCAGATTTGTATTTACTTGAAACATCACAAAATCTAAATAATTTGTTTTGGAAAATGGTAAAATCACTGTCGCAAGGAGACAATACAGAAATTTGCAAAATTATTACCAAAACATCCACCTGATAACAAAGACCACTATTTTAGATAGTTTTAATGAACATTTCACCTTATCAGGTTCCTTATTTGAGTCTCAATCACCTCGCTGCTTATCTAATCCGCTCACTGTTTCCTTAACTGATACTTAATGTAATTTAACTACACAAAAATTTGATTTTATTCAGTTTTCTGTTTCTGAGCTTCATAAAGCTCTTGCCCAGTTAGATCCAAAAAAATCTGCAGGGCCTGATAAGCTGGAACATTTTTATCTAAAGGTAGCAGCAGATTTTATTGCTTAACCTTTGACACATTTATTTAATCTTTCTATCTCTTCGTGTGAACTTCCAAAGATCTGGAAGACTGCCTTCGTTTCTCCTCTATTTAAAGGGGGTGACCCATTGCATTTAAATAACTATAGGCCAATATCTAAATTGTGTGTCTTATCTAAACTTTTAGAGAAACTAGTGAACGAACAATTAAAAACTTATCTGGAATTAAATAAAATTCACTCTCCCTTCCAGTCTGTGTTTAGAAAACAACATAGTACCATTACAGCCGCAATGAAAGTGCTTAGCGATATAACTACTGCTTTAGATGGTAAACTAATTTGTTCAGCTCTTTTCCTCGATTTATCAAAGGCTTTTGACACAGTTGATCATGACATCCTACTAAAAAGACTTGCTACTGTTGGCCTGTCTGATTCTGCTATAAATTGGTTTGCGGACTATCTATCAGGTAGAAAACAGTCTGTGGTCTTGAAAGACTGTATGTCATCTGTCCTGTCAGTTTCAAAGGGTGTCCCTCAGGGATCAGTTTTGGGACCTATTTTATTTTCGTTATACATAAATAATATTTGTGATAACATCCTTAACATTAAATATCATCTTTATGCAGATGATACTGTTATTTATTGCTTTGCGTCATCAGCTTCGCAAGAACTTCAAGGTTTACAGTCAGCATTTAATACTGTTCAGTCTTGCCTTTGTCAACTTAAGCTGATTTTAAATATAGATAAGACTAAACTAATGATGTTTTCAACATCTAAAGTTGAACCAAAAAAATTTCCTGATATTTTATCATTGCAAGGCACTAAAATTGAATGTGTTACTTGTTATAAGTACCTGGGCATTTTATTGGATATTCAGTTAAGTTTTAAAGTGCATATTCACAAATTAACTTCCAAACTTAAGCTTAAACTTGGTTTTTGTTACAGAAACAGAACCTTATTTTCATTTAATGCTAGGAAATATATGGTTTCTGCAACATTTTTACCTTTGTTGGATTATGGAGATATAGTATATATAAATGCCCCAACACATTACTTAACAAAACTTGATATAGTTTTCCATAGTGCCTTACATTTTATTACTGGGTGTAGATATCAAACGCATCACTGCATTTTATATGAGAAGGCAGAGTTACCATCCTTGCATACCCGAATAAGTTTTAATTGGTATTGTTTTATCTATAAGTCGATTTGCAGTCTTAATCCACATTATTTGTCTCTCAACTTCTCAAACTCCAACGGACGCTACAATCTCCGCTCAAATGTCCCTAGGGTTCGAACAGAGATAGGGAAAAACGGTTTTACATATAATGCCGCCTCCTCTTGGAATTACCTTAAGGATACCCTAAAGCTTACCACGTTACCATCACTAAATGAGTTTAAGCTACTTTTAATAAATTACATGTTTTATCCTTTGGTAAATTGTTGTTGTGATTTATGAGTGTGTTTTTTTATGTTTTGTTGTACATTGTATAATTGTATACTTTTACTATTTGTTGCTGCCTTCTTGGCCAGGTCACTCTTGTAAAAGAGATTTTAATCTCAATGAGCTTTAACCTGGTTAAATAAAAGAAGTTTTTTTTTTTTTTTTTTTTTTGTCCAATGGTCATGTCTTAACTTTGCAATTTCTGACTTTTCTCTTTCAGTTAAAACTTTTTTTTTTGTGGCTTATTTCATCTGTAAAAGAAAACATGCCTAATAATTCGGCACACCTGAAAATAAGGAGTTTTTCTCTTCCGGCTTTCATGGACAATTATATAACACTCATAAACGATGAAATAAAAAATGTATGGTAGTAATTAAGATTGATATGGATTGAAATTGGTAAAATGTGCTTGGAAAAAAATCACAATAAATCAATATTTTAATGATTAACTTTGGAATATTGACTGACATTAATGAATGCTATATAATTGTTTATGTGAACATAGTTAATGTTAATTAATGAAATCTTATTGTAAAGTGTTACTAAAGTTATATATATTGTTCTGTGTATGTGATTTCAAAGTCTAGATGGTCCGGATTAACCCTTTAACTGTCGTATCCCTTATAACTTGACTGCCAGAGGGTTCGCACTGATGGCTTGAGCCTGCCATCGCTGCTTGCAGCTATATTTAACATTTGTTTCTCTGGATAATGTTATATAAAGCACCATTATTTAAAATAATGTAATCATCAGGTTTTAGCAAGGTTTCTGTCAAACAGATCACATCTAGGTTATGATTAGTGATCATATAATTTACAATAAGTGCTTTCATAGAAAGGTACATGATATTCAATAAGCCAAGATTTATAATTTCTTTATCCGTATTGCATTTGTTTTTTATTTGTTGAACCTCAATTAAATTGTTACTCTTAAATAGTTTTGTAAATTGTTTTGTGCTGAGAATTAACTGATAGAGTATTTGTGCTGACCTATCAATCTATCTGTGTCTTTTCCCCAAATAGTGAGGTCAAAATATACATTTAATGCAGGATCTAGATTTATTTTTAAATCACGATTAAACCAGAAAAACATTTAAAATAAATTTACTAGAAGTTTGGGCTCATAAACATTAGATCACTCACACCCAAAGCAGTTATTGTAAATGAAATGATCACATATAATAGTTTTGATTTACTCTGCTTGACTGAAACCTGGCTAAAACCAAATGATTATATTGGTCTAAATTAATCTACTCCACCAAAATACTGTTATAAGCATGAGCCCCATCAGACTGGTCATGGCGGGGGGGTTGCAACAATATATAGTGATATTCTCAATGTTACCCAGAAAACAGGATACAGGTTTAACTCATTCGAAATACTTCTGCTTAATGTTACACTGTTAGATATGCAAAAAAACTAATGTATCTCTTGCTCTGGCTATAGCTGCATATAGACCACCAGGGCCGTATCCAGAATTCCTAAAAGAATTTGCAGATTTCCTATCAGACCATTTGGTTACAGTTGATAAAGCGCTAATTGTCCAGGTTTTTAATATTAATGTTGATAATACAAATTATATATTAGGACTTGCGTTTACTGACCTAATAAACTCTTTTGGAGTCAAGCAAAATGTCACCGGGCCCACTCATCCTTTTAATAATACACTAGATTTAACTATATCACATGGAATCAATCTTACTGATATAGATATCGTACCTCAGAGTGATGATGTTACTGACCATTTCCTTGTATCGTGCATGCTGCGTATCACGGATATTAACTATATGGCTCAGCATTACCATCTGGGCAGAACTATTGTTCCAGCCACCAAAGACAAATTCACAAGCTGCCTAGCTCAACTGCTATGTATACCCAAAAATACACATGAACTAGACGAAATGGCTGGCAACATGGGCACTATCCTCTCTAATACATTAAAAGCCCACAACATATTGAAAAGGGTTAGAAAACAACATACTGTGCCATGTTATAACAGTAATAGCCACTCTCTCAAGAAAGAAACTTGTAGTCTTGACGGCAAATGGACAAAGTTTTAAAGTTTTTAGAATTGCGTACAGAAAAACAGTATGTGTGATGGGTATTGAAGAGAGGGGACTCAAATGCGAGGGCAAAATGACAGTCTTTAATCCAACAAAGGAAAGCCACAGGAAAATCCAACAAAGGAGTACAAAGATGAAAACTAAGGAAGACCCGAAGGCTGGGTTAAACTAACACAGGAAACCTCCGTGGCTGGAACTACCAGAAGGCTGGCGAGGTGGAGGCTTTGACTGGGCTCAGGGGAGAGCCGGGGATCGGTGCTCGCAGTGCGGGGCGGTAGCGGCGTAGAACAGCAGGTAAGGTTCTGTGGGGTATAAAGGGTGAGCACAGAGAGGTACAGGTAGCGATAGTAGACAACTAACTTCACCCCGACTAGACAGGACAGGACAGGACCATGACAAACTGCTAACAAGGACGCCAAAGGCAACGGCTTCATTCGGAAGTAACAATCTGACAATGAGACACGGGAACGAGAGGGTAGAAGTAGCCCAAATAACAAGGCAAGATGAGAACCAGGTGGAGGGGGAATTATCTTAATGAGAAGTGAAGACAGCTGTGACACATAAGCGAAGAGCGAGGGAGACAGGAGGGGAAAAACCAGCAGGGGGAGACAGAGGGAGAAGAAGAGAGAGATAGAGACAGGATCATGACAAGACCATGACAGTACCCTCTCCTCAAAGAGCGCCTCCAGGCGCTCCAGCGGGGAAATGCTGGCGAGACCGGAGGAAATCATCAATGAGCGAGGGGTCCAGGATATCCTTAGGGGAGACCCAACTCCTCTCCTCAGGACCATACCCCTGCCAATCGACTAAGTATTGGTAACCACGACCCCGACGCCGCCTATCTATGATCCTGCGGACGGTGTAGACCGGGGAGTCTTCGATACGAACGGCAGAGAAGGACGTGGGAGGGGGGGAGCGAGAGGTCGGTTTAATGCAGGAGACGTGAAACACCGGGTGAACACGACGAAGATTATGCGGCAACCGGAGTTTGACGGCGACAGGGTTAACGATCTTGATAATGCGGAACGGCCCGATGAAGCGGGGAGCCAGTTTACGGGAGTCAGACTGGAGGGGTAAATTAGATGTAGAAAGCCAAACCCTCTGACCCGCGGCATAGCGAGGACTCTTGACACGCGATTTATTGGCAGCCACGCACATGCGTCTCTTAGAACGACAAAGTGCGGATCTCACCCTCTTCCAGGTTCGTTTACAGCGACTGATAAAGGTCTGAACGGACGGGCAGTGAGAATCGGTCTCTTGGGACGAAAATAAGGGCGGTTGATAGCCGAGGCAACATTGAAAGGGAGAGATACCAGAGGCCGAGGAGGGGAGGGAATTATGAGCATACTCAGCCCAGGAAAGCTGTTCGACCCAAGATGAGGGATTGCGAAAGGCTAGACTGCGGAGCATGCGGGCAACAATCTGATTGGCTCGCTCGGCCTGGCCGTTAGTCTGTGGGTGAAAACCCGAGGAAAGGCTAGCAGTGGCCCCTATGAGACGGCAAAATTCTTTCCAGAACTGCGAGGCGAATTGCGGACCCCTATCGGACACGACATCGGTGGGCAACCCGTGATACTTAAACACATTATCAATCATAATCTGGGCCGTTTCCTTCGCAGAGGGCAGTTTGATAAGAGGAATGAAGTGCGCCGATTTTGAGAAGCGGTCGACTACCGTCAGGATGACAGTCTTGCCGGCTGAGGGCGGAAGACCGGTGATAAAGTCGAGAGCTATATGGGACCACGGGCGAGAGGGAACAGGTAGCGGTCGGAGAAGACCAGCAGGCGGAGAGTTGCCTGCTTTGGTTTGGGCACAGACAGAGCAGGCAGCGATAAAGCGGCGCGCATCACGTTCTAAAGAGGGCCACCAGAAACGCTGGCGGATAAATGCGACAGTGCCTCGAGCACCGGGATGAACCGTTAGTCTAGAAGAATGGGCCCATTGAAGAACCGCTAATCGTGTGGGAATGGGGACAAAAAGGCTGCCCCTAGGGCAGTTACGGGGAGTAGCGACGTGAGAGAGAGCGCGTTTAACCTGTCTCTCGATCCCCCAGACCGTAGCCCCCACCACCCGACCGGAAGGGATAATTTCCTCTCGGGGGGTGCGGCCGATCGAGGGATCAAAGAGTCGAGACAACGCATCTGGTTTACCGTTCTTGGAGCCCGGACGGTATGAAATGACAAAATCAAAACGCGTAAAGAAAAGGGCCCAGCGAGCCTGACGCGAGTTCAATCTCTTGGCGGAGCGAATGTATTCTAAATTGCGATGATCCGTTAAAACAATAAAAGGGACAGAGGATCCCTCTAACCACTGCCGCCACTCACCCAACGCCAGGCGGATGGCGAGGAGCTCTCGATTTCCGACATCATAATTACGTTCAGCGGGGGAAAGGCGATGGGAGAAGTACGCGCAAGGGTGTATCTTATTATCCGACGCTGACCGCTGGGAAAGAACGGCTCCCACCCCCACCTCGGAGGCATCGACCTCAACGATAAACTGTCTTGAGCTATCTGGGGTGCGGAGGATGGGTGCGGACGTAAAAAGGGTCTTTAGCCGGTCAAACGCCTCCTGCGCAGAACCGGACCAACTGAAACGAGACTTAACCGAAGTGAGGGCAGTGAGTGGCGCGGCCACCTGACTGAAGTTGCGTATAAAGCGGCGATAAAAATTAGCAAAACCGAGAAAGCGCTGTAGCGAGACACGAGACTCAGGGACGGGCCAATCGAGCACGGCCTGGACCTTGGTAGGGTCCATTTTGATCCCCTCTGCCGAGATAACGGAGCCTAAAAACGTTATAGACGAAGCATGAAAGGAGCACTTCTCGGCCTTAACAAAGAGTCGATTCTCAAGCAAACGTTGGAGAACGCGGCGAACGTGCTGCACATGAACCTGGAGAGAGGGCGAAAAAATCAAAATGTCATCGAGATAGACAAAAACGAATAAATTGAGCATATCCCGAAGGACGTCATTGATCAGAGCCTGAAAGACAGCGGGGGCGTTAACCAATCCGAAGGGGAGGACCCTATACTCGAAGTGGCCGAGGGGCGTGTTAAAGGCGGTCTTCCACTCGTCCCCCTCCCGAATGCGTACGAGATGGTAGGCGTTACGTAGGTCGAGCTTGGTAAAGACTTTTGCCCCCTGCAGGATATCGAAGGCTGAGGACATCAGTGGCAAGGGGTAACGGTTCTTAATCGTGATGTCGTTCAGCCCCCGATAATCAATGCATGGGCGTAAAGAACCGTCTTTCTTCTTAACAAAAAAGAATCCGGCGCCGGCAGGCGACGAGGACGGAACGATTGTGCCGGCGCTGAGAGACTCAGATAAATAATTCTCTAAAGCCTCCCGTTCGGGAGCAGAAAGAGAATAGAGCCTACCCCGAGGGGGCGTGGTCCCCGGGCGGAGATCAATAGCGCAGTCATACGGACGGTGGGGCGGAAGAGACATGGCTCGAGAACGGCTGAAAACCCCTCGCAAATCGTGATACTCCTCCGGAACCCCAGTCAGATCTCCCGTCTCCTCCTGCAACACAGAAACAGAAGACACGGGGGGAACAGCCGAGGCTAAACACTTAACATGACACGACAACTTCCAAGACAAAACAGACCCCCTAGCCCAGTCAATGTGTGGATTGTGAAGTTCTAACCAAGGGTGCCCCAGTACTAAAGGGGTAAAAGGAGACTGAAAAATTAAAAAGGAAACTGTCTCTTTATGGTTGCCAGAAATGGTTAGAGTTAATGGGATAGTCTGTTTCTGTACCCTAGGTAGGGCGCTGCCATCAAGGGCAAATAAAGAGGTGGAGTCTCTTAGCGGTGTGAGCGGAATACCTTGTTGGAGCGCCCACTTCTCATCCAAAAAGTTTCCCTCGGCCCCAGAGTCGATCAAGGCCGCACAGGAGGCTGACGACCCCGCCCACTGGAGATGCGCTGGAAGTATCGTGCAGGAAGTGGAAGGGATGGACTTAGTGGTAGCGCTCGCCAGTAACCCTCCTCCTACTGGCGAGCGTTGGCTTTTACAGGACACGAAAACACAAAGTGAGAGGCACTAGCACAGTACATGCAGAGGCGGTTAGAGATCCTCCTCTGACGCTCCTTAGGCGAAATACGCAGACCACCCAGCTGCATGGGTTCCGGTTCTGAGTGGGAGGGGCTGACTCGAGGCGGCGAGAAGAGACTCTCCTCTAGGCGATGAGCACGACGGCGCTGATCAAACCGTCTCTCCACCCGGATGGCCAGGTCGATAAGGTCGTCGAGCCGGGCGGGGATTTCACGGACGAGGACCTCGTCCCGCACCTCTGGAGACAAGCCCTCCAGGAAGCGAGCAGTCAGTGCGGGTTGGTTCCACCCACAGGTGGTAGCGAGGGTCCGGAACTCAACGGAGAAATCCGGCACGGATCGTCTTCCCTGCCGGAGTGTGGAAAGTCGACGGGACGCCTCCTCTCCGTAGGCGGAACGGTCGAAGACCCGGATCATCTCCTCCTTGAAGCGCTCAAAGGTTGAGGTGCACTCTGCCTCCGTCTCCCAGTTGGCCGTTCCCCATTCGCGAGCCCGCCCGTGGAGGAGTGAAAGAACGAAAGCCACCTTGGCCCTCTCCTTAGCATATGTAACGGGCTGGAGCGAGAATACCACCTCACACTGGGTAAGGAAAGCGCGGCACTGAGTTGGCTCACCCGAATAGACCGGAGGATTGTTTATCCGAGGCTCCGTCTGACCCGGAGGAGAATAAGAGGCGGAAGGCTGGAGACGCAGGTTGTGGACCTGGCTGGACAGCTCGGACATTTGGGCAGCCAAAGAACCGACGGCGTGTCGGGTAGCGGAGATGTCTTCCTCATGCCTCCCGAGGAGGACGCCCTGGTGCTCAACGGCGGTCTGGAACGGACTGCCACTCGCTGAGTCCATCATGGTCAGATTGTTCTGTGATGGGTATTGAAGAGAGGGGACTCAAATGCGAGGGCAAAATGACAGTCTTTAATCCAACAAAGGAAAGCCACAGGAAAATCCAACAAAGGAGTACAAAGATGAAAACTAAGGAAGACCCGAAGGCTGGGTTAAACTAACACAGGAAACCTCCGTGGCTGGAACTACCAGAAGGCTGGCGAGGTGGAGGCTTTGACTGGGCTCAGGGGAGAGCCGGGGATCGGTGCTCGCAGTGCGGGGCGGTAGCGGCGTAGAACAGCAGGTAAGGTTCTGTGGGGTATAAAGGGTGAGCACAGAGAGGTACAGGTAGCGATAGTAGACAACTAACTTCACCCCGACTAGACAGGACAGGACAGGACCATGACAAACTGCTAACAAGGACGCCAAAGGCAACGGCTTCATTCGGAAGTAACAATCTGACAATGAGACACGGGAACGAGAGGGTAGAAGTAGCCCAAATAACAAGGCAAGATGAGAACCAGGTGGAGGGGGAATTATCTTAATGAGAAGTGAAGACAGCTGTGACACATAAGCGAAGAGCGAGGGAGACAGGAGGGGAAAAACCAGCAGGGGGAGACAGAGGGAGAAGAAGAGAGAGATAGAGACAGGATCATGACAAGACCATGACAGTATGTTCAGCTATAGACAAGCCCTAAAAACTGCCAGGGCAGAGCATGTCCACAAACTCATTTAAAATAACCAAAACAATCCAAGGTTTTTATTTAGCACAGTGGCTAAATTAACAAATAACCAGACGCCGATTCAAATATTCCTTAAAGTAATGACTTTATGAATTTCTTCACTGATAAAATAGATAACATCAGAAATACACTAACAAATGTAGATTCTACAGAGTCTAATAATAATAATAATAATAATAAGTTTTATTTATATAGCGCCTTTCCAGAGCTCAAAGACACTTAACAATAAACAAACAACAATAAAGGCAATTGACAAAGAGAGCAGACAGAACAACAGTAGGCAATTGAGAGTGCAAGTACAGTAAGTGAGAAATAGGGTAGATGGGGCAGCAACCAGCAGAAAAAAAACTATAACATTCAGAAAATAGGTGTGTTTTGAGCATGGATTTGAATTCAGAGATAGTGTTAACAAAACGTTCAGGTTCATCCATCGCACATAAAGATAAGCTGCAGTGCTTTACAACTATAGGACAGGAAGAGCTAAAACTTATCACTGTATCTAAACCAACAACAGGTTTATTAGATCCTGTACTCACTAAATTACTGAAAGAGTTGTTACCTGTAGCAGAAGAACAGCTTCTCAATATTATTAACTTGTTGGAATCAGAATGAGCTTTATTGCCAGGTATGTTTACACATACAAGGAATTTGTTTTCGTAACAGAAGCTCTGCAGTGCAACAGAATGACAGCAAAATAACAAAAAAAAAACATAATAAAAGAATAAAAAAAAAAAAAATACAAATAAGTAGGTAAGCAATGACAATATATAAATTGACAATTGTAGGCAGGTATATTACTAAAAAGAAGTTATGTATATGCAGGTACAGGTCCTTCTAAAAAAATTTGCATATTGTGATAAAAGTTCATTATTTTCCATAATGTAATGATAAAAATTAAACTTTCATATATTTTATTTAGATTCATTGCACACCAACTGAAATATTTCAGGTCTTTTATTGTTTTAATACTGATGATTTTGGCATACAACTCATGAAAACCCAAAATTCCTATCTCAAAAAATTTGCATATCATGAAAAGGTTCTCTAAACGAGCTATTAACCTAATCATCTGAATCAACTAATTAAATCTAAACACCTGCAAAAGATTCCTGAGACTTTTCAAAACTCCCAGCCTGGTTCATTACTCAAAACCGCAATCATGGGTATGTCACGGTTCGTGAATGCACCGTCTCCAGCTGTAGTCATGTTACGTCATGTTGATTGTTTCACGTGGGTGTGGCCGCTGATCGTCTGATCAGCGGCAGGTGCGGCTCGTTCCCACAGACTATATAACGTCCTGTCTTTCGTTTCTTGTTTGTCTGATCGTTGTTTGTAGATCCTGGTGTTTGATGTCGTGTTCGTGTTGTTCCTGCCTTGCCTTGTCGCCGTTCTGTCGGATCCTGTCGGATCCTGTCTTCACGCTTGGAATACACTCACCACCATTGGATTATCACCACTGTCATCGTCGTTCAGCGCACCCCACGTCACAACTCACCAGTCTGTGCTGCCACCGTGGTTCCTGCGTCATTCTCAGGCCTTCCACCATCATCATACTACCAATAAACTTACTTGTACTCGCATTTGTCTCCTGTCCTCCATTAACACCGTCACAGAACGATCAGACCATCATGGAGGCAGCGAGTACTCAAGCTTCATCTCTGGAGGAATTTCTCAGCGCTAGTGTTTCGGAAGGATGGACTCCCAGGAGAGGACTCTTAACGACACTGGTCGCGCGGTCCAAGCTTTGGTGACGCAGGTGTCCGAGCTCACCCAGCAGTTCCATCTTCTTCAAGCACCCACTGCGCCACCCACACCGCCCGCTCTCCCGATACCACCAGTGACCGCCTCCCAGCAGGAACCGCGCCTTCCGATCCCGGAAGCGTACTCGGGTGAGCCCACTTTTTGTAGAGCATTTCTAACCCGCTTTGATATGCATTTTGCCCTGTAACCCAGGACATTCTCCAACGAGAGGGCGAAAGTGGCGTTTGTTCTCACACTACTCTCTGGGAGGGCGGCACTATGGGGGACGGCGGTGTGGGAGAACCAGGACCCATGCTGCGACTCGTTCCTGGCGCTCTCCGAGGAGATGAGGCGGGTCTTCGATCGGGCCGCCGCAGGACGGGAGGCGGCCAGGAGGCTGGCGGAGTTACGCCAGCAGGAGAGGTCCGTCTCAGACTTCTCTATTGAATTCAGAACCCTGGCGGCGGAGTGTCATTGGAATGAGGAGGCGCAGTGGGACATGTTCCTGCATGGGCTGGCTGACCGCGTCCAGAGGGAGATCTACGCCCTGGATCTGCCCCCCTCTCTTAATGGACTCATTGACCTTGCGTTACGGGTGGATGCCTGCCTCACTCGGATGGAGAGGAGGGGGCTGTTCAACACCCCATCCAGGGGCCCGGCGGACGGGCGATTCAGCGGAGGAGACGTGGTCAGTCCCACCTACAATCACGAGCCCATGCAGGTAGGGCGTGCTCGGCTTTCCCGGGAGGAGAAGGAGAGGCGGAGATCCGTGGGCCTCTGCATGTACTGTGGGGGAGCCGGACATCAAGCCCATATCTGTCCGGTAAAAGGCCAAGCCCGGTAGTACGCATGAGGCTACTATCGGGTGGGATCTCTGCCGAGAAGACCTCATCACCACCATCATCTACGCTCCTTCCGGTTAGACTGCGGTGGTCAGCACAGACACACCACTGTCAGGCACTACTGGACTCTGGGGCAGAAGGTAACTTCATGGACCGTCATCTTGCACACAAGCTCCACATTCCCCTCAAACCCCTTCCGCACCACATCACGGTCCATGCCCTCACTGGACAGCAACTTCCCACTATTTCTCACAGTACTGAGGACATCACACTCATCACCTCTGGCAACCACTCCGAGACTATCTCTTTTCACATCCTTGACTCTCCCCTGGCACCCATTGTCCTCGGGCACCCTTGGCTCCTTCCATAACCCCAAAATAGACTGGTCCTCTAATTCCATCTTTTCTTGGTCTCGAAAGTGTCATGAGTCTTGTTTAGTGTCTGCTTGTCTGTCTGTGTCTGTGTCTGTGTTACAGGAGGAGGGGGTGGATTTATCTAACGTGCCCGCTGAGTACCTCCACCTGAAGGAAGTGTTCAGTAAGTCTCAAGCTGCTTCTCTTCCTCCGCATCGTCCTTACGACTGTGCCATAGAGTTATTGTCAGGTAAGTCTCCGCCTAAGTGCAAACTTTATTCACTTTCTGTTCCAGAGAGGGAGGCTATGGAGAAATATATTTCTGATTCTCTAGCTTCCAAATTCATCCGCCCTTCCTCTTCTCCTGCGGGGGCGGGGTTCTTTTTTGTGGGAAAGAAGGACGGATCACTGCGACCTTGTATTGATTACCGAGAGCTGAACAACATCACGGTAAAGAATACTTATCCTTTGCCGTTGATGTCTTCAGCCTTCGAGAGGTTGCAGGGAGCGTCTATTTTCACAAAACTGGACTTACGCAATGCATATCATTTGGTTCGGATCAGGGAGGAGATGAATGGAAGACCGCGTTTAACACCCCCAGAGGGCACTTTGAATATTTGGTCATGCCCTTCGGGCTCTCCAACTCCCCAGGGGTCTTCCAGGCACTCGTCAACGACGTGCTGCGAGATATGATTGATCAGTTCATTTATGTCTACCTGGACGACATATTGATTTTTTCCTCTTCTCTCCAGGAACATGTGCAGCACGTCCGACGAGTGCTTCAGAGGTTGCTAGAGAATGGGCTTTTTGTCAAGGCAGAGAAATGCGAGTTTCAGGCACAGTCTATTCCATTTTTGGGGTTTATCGTGTCGACTGAGGGAATACGCATGGATCCCGAGAAGGTTAGAGCTGTGGTAGAATGGCCAAGCCCAGATTCTCGTAAGGCCCTACAGAGGTTTCTGGGGTTCGCTAACTTCTACCGGCGTTTCATTCGCAATTTCAGCCAACTAGCCGCGCCTCTGACCGCCTTGACCTCCGCCAGAACTGCGTTCAGGTGGTCAAACACAGCGGAAGCTGCGTTTGCGAAACTGAAGAGCCGTTTCATTTCAGCTCCCATTCTGATTACCCCTGATCCCACACGTCAGTTCGTGGTGGAGGTCGATGCGTCAGAGGTGGGGGTAGGAGCGGTGTTATCCCAACGTTCTCCCTTAGACGACAAGGTCCACCCTTGCGCGTATTTTTCTTATCGTTTATCTCCTGCAGAAAGTAATTACGATATTGGTAACAGAGAATTGTTGGCAGTCAAGATGGCATTGGAGGAATGGCGACACTGGTTAGAAGGATCGGGGGTTCCTTTTATAGTATGGACCGACCACAAGAATTTAGAGTACATTAGCACCGCCAAAAGGTTGAACTCCAGGCAGGCTCGATGGGCACTTTTTTCGGACGTTTTGATTTTACTATTTCGTACCGCCCGGGTTCCAAAAATATCAAACCCGATTCCTTATCTCGTATTTTTGACCATTCCGAACGCCCGTCCACTCCTGAGTGTATTTTTCCTGAGACATTAGTGGTCTCCACTCTCACATGGGAGGTCGAATCGAAGGTCAGAACGGCCTTAGAAGGGGTAACGCCTCCGCCCGGGTGCCCACCGAACCGCTTATTTGTGCCGGAGGGATTAAGGTCCAACGTTATCCAGTGGGGACATTGCTCTAATGTGGCTTGCCATCCAGGGGTTAACCGTACTAGAGTTTTAGTCAAGCAACGATTCTGGTGGCCACTTATGGCTCGTGACATTCACAATTTTGTTTTGGCTTGCTCGGTATGTGCCACTGGTAAGGCTTCCAATCGGCCCCCGGATGGGTTACTCCAACCGCTGCCGGTACCTTCGAGACCCTGGTCCCATATCGCACTAGATTTTATTACCGCCCTCCCGCCCTCCCAGGGCAACACGGTTGTTTTAACCGTGGTGGACCGGTTCTCGAAGGCCGCCCATTTTATTCCTTTGGCCAAGTTGCCCTCAGCCAATGAGACAGCGTTGACCGTCATAGACCACGTCTTTCAGTTACATGGCCTCCCGATAGACGTGGTTTCTGACAGGGGACCCCAATTTGTGTCTAAATTTTGGCAAGAATTCTGTAAATTACTGGGAGCGACTGTAAGTCTGTCCTCAGGGTTTCACCCCCAGAGCAATGGCCAGACCGAGAGAGCCAACCAAGATTTGGAAAGGGTGTTGCGATGTTTGGTCTCCAAGAATCCTTCCTCCTGGAGCCAACAATTGTCTATGGTGGAGTACGCCCACAATACCTTACCAGTATCTGCTACGGGCCTATCTCCTTTTGAGTGTAGTGTAGGGTACCAGCCACCAATTTTTCCCAGTATGGAATCCGAGGTTGCGGTCCCCTCCGTTCACGCCTTCGTCCAGAGGTGCCACCGCACTTGGACCAGAGCCCGCGAGACTCTACTCCAAGTGGGGGCGCGCACCAAGGCCAAAGCCGATCGCCACCGGTCTAGGCCTCCCGTATACGTCGTGGGTCAAAAGGTGTGGCTTTCTACTAAGAACATTCCTCTCCGTTCCGTTTCTAATAAACTGGCTCCCAAATTTATCGGCCCGTTTACTGTCACCAAGATCATTAGTCCGGTGACAGTCCGCCTCAAACTCCCTCCGACGTACAGGAGAATTCACCCCGCCTTTCATGTATCCAAAATTAAGCCTGTATTTCATTCTCCCATTAATCCGCCTACCCCGGTCCCTCCCCCGCCGCGTCTCGTAGATGGGGAGACCACTTATTTGGTTAATCGCATTCTGGACTCTAGAAGGAGGGGACGCGGGTTTCAGTACTTGGTGGACTGGGAGGGTTACGGTCCGGAGGAGAGAAGTTGGGTACCTGCTAGGGACATCCTGGATCATTCCCTTATCGATGATTACAATCGACAGGTAAGAGATTCTGGGGACGCCAGGAGGCGTCCTTAGGAGGAGGGGTACTGTCACGGTTCGTGAATGCACCGTCTCCAGCTGTAGTCATGTTACGTCATGTTGATTGTTTCACGTGGGTGTGGCCGCTGATCGTCTGATCAGCGGCAGGTGCGGCTCGTTCCCACAGACTATATAACGTCCTGTCTTTCGTTTCCTGTTTCCCGTTTCCTGTGTTGTTCCTGCCTTGCCTTGTCGCCGTTCTGTCGGATCCTGTCTTCACGCTTGGAATACACTCACCACCATTGGATTATCACCACTGTCATCGTCGTTCAGCGCACCCCACGTCACAACTCACCAGTCTGTGCTGCCACCGTGGTTCCTGCGTCATTCTCCGGCCTTCCACCATCATCATACTACCAATAAACTTACTTGGACTCGCATTTGTCTCCTGTCCTCCATTAACACCTTCACAGGGTAAGACTGCCGACCTGACTGCTGTCCAGAAGGCCATCATTGACACCCTCAAGCGAGAGGGTAAGACACAGAAAGAAATTTCTGAATGAATAGGCTGTTCCCAGAGTGCTGTATCAAGGCACCTCAGTGGGTAGTCTGTGGGAAGGAAAAAGTGTGGCAAAAAACGCTGCTCAATGAGAAGAGGTGACCGGACCCTGAGGAAGATTGTGGAGAAGGACCAATTCCAGACCTTGGGGGACCTGCGGAAGCAGTGGACTTAGTCTGGAGTAGAAACATCCAGAGCCACCGTGCACAGGCGTGTGCAGGAAATGGGCTACAGAGAAGCAGCACTGGACTTTTGCATGTCATTCGGAAATCAAGGTGCCAGAGTCTGGAGGAAGACTGGGGAGAAGGAAATGCCAAAATGCCTCAAGTCCAGTGTCAAGTACCCACAGTCAGTGATGGTCTGGGGTGCCATGTCATCTGCTGGTGTTGGTCCACTGTGTTTTATCAAGGGCAGGGTTAATGCAGCTAGCTATCATGAGATTTTGGAGCACTTCATGCTTCCATCTGCTGAAAAGCTTTATGAAGATGAAGATTTCGTTTTTTTCAGCACGACCTGGCACCTGGTTTACTGACCATGGTATTACTGTGCTCAATTGGCCTGCCAACTCTCCTGACCTGAACCCCATAGAGAATCTGTGGGATATTGTGAAGAGAAAGTTGAGAGATGCAAGACCCAATACAAGAAATGTGCTAATTTTTTGAGATAGGAATTTTGGGTTTTCATGAGCTGTATGCCAAAATCATCAGTATTAAAACAATAAAACACCTGAAATATTTCAGTTGGTGTGCAATGAATCTAAATATATATGAAAGTTTAATTTTTATCATTACATTATGGAAAATAATGAATAATGAATATGCTAATTGTTTTAGAAGGACCTGTATATTATGTGCAAAATATAAGTGTACATTAAGTATGTGTGTTAGATAAATAAGTGTATGTGTATATAAATATAAAGTGTAGTGTTATTATCAATTGTTCCTTAGATGGTTTGCCTGAGGGAAGAAACTGTTCCTGTGTCTGGTCGTTCTGGTGCTCAGAGCATTGTGGTGTCGACCAGATGATGTGAGGGATGGTTTTGCCAGCCCTTTTGCTCACTCTGGTTGAGTACAGTTCTTGGAGAGAAGGGAGAGTTGTACCAATGATTCACTCAGCAGTTTGGACTACCCTCTGTAGTTTTCTGAGGTCAGATTTAGAAGCTGAGCTAAACCAGAGAGTTACTGAAGTGCAGAGGATAGATTCAATGATGGTGGAGTAGAACTGTTTCAGCAGCTCCTGTGGTAGGTTGAACTTCCTCAGCTGGTGAAGGAAGTACAACCTCTGCTGGGCTTTTTTCACAATGGAGTCAATGTGAATGTCCCACTTCAGGTCCTGAGAGATAGTGGTGCCCAGGAACCTGAATGACTCCACTGCAGTCACAGTGCTGTTCATGATGGTGAGTGGGGGGAGTGCAGGGGGGTTTCTCCTGAAGACCATCATCTCCACTGTTTTGAGCATGTTAAGCTCCAGGTTGTTGAGTGTGCACCAGACAGCCAGCTCTTTAATCTCCTGTCTGTAAGCTGACTCGTCACCGTCCTGAATGAGGCAGCTGAGTGTGGTGTCATCTGCAAACTTCAGGAGCTTGACAGAGGGGTCCTTAGATGTGCGATCATTGGTGTACAGGGAGAAGAGCAGTGGGGAGAGAACGCAGCCCTGTGGAGCTCCGGTGCTGATTGTACGGGTGCTGGATGTGTATTTTCCCAGCCTCACTAGCTGCTGCCTGTCTGTCAGGAAGCTGTTGATCCACTGACATACGGAGGTGGGCACAGAGAGCTGAGTTAATTTGGGCAGGAGGATGTTTGAGATGATAGTGTTGTTGGAGAGGCATGCAGGGCAGGTTGCAGGAGTTGTTAATGGTGTGAACGGTTCTGTGGAGAGGCATTCAGGGCAGGTGATGGGTGTTCTTTCAAACCTGCAGTAAAACTTGTTCAGATCGTGGTGTTTTGTAGTTGGTGTCCTTTCAGACTTTTCCACACTGATGCTGAGTCGTTGGAAGTGAACTTATTCCTTATTTTTCCAGAATAATTCCTCTTTGCCACTCTGATCTCCTTTTCCAGTGTGTATTTAGCCTGTTCATACAAGACATTGCCCCCCTTCCTGTAAGCATCTTCTTTGGCCTGACAGAGCTGTCTGAGTTTTTCACTGAACATGGTTTGTCATTGTTGTAAGTTAGATGGGTCCTGGTAGGAATACACATATCCTCATAGAAACTGATATGATGTTACGGTCTCTGTGAGCTCATCCAGATCGGTGGCAGTAGCTTCAAACCATTCAAGCTGGTGGTTATTAAGCCTCTTATTAAGAAACCATAACTCAATCCCAGTGAACTGGCAAATTATAGGCCAATTTCAATTTTGTCTGCTCAAACTGAGCTCTTTCCTGCAAAAAAAAAAAAAAAAAAAAAGATCTGTATGAAGAATTTCAGTCAGGTTTCAGGCCCCACCATAGTACAGAACCCGCACTTGTTAAAATTGCAAACAACTTTCTTCTTTGCGTCAGATCACTATGACAGTAGTTTGTTGTACGTGTGTGGCTATAACAGAGGGGAGTCAAGTTGAATGTAGCTTCCAAAAGACAAAAAATAGCCGATTAAGATTTTATTAATTTTAATACAATCACACCGGTGCGAGTACGTTCAGCAAGTCATATCATCAGCTGTTAAATTCAGATCTGTGATCGCTTGCTGGCGCTGAGCCAGAGATAGATGCGTTTTTACAGCATTACGCATTATAACCAATCACACACGATTCTTTTGAATGCAATGGCCAATCAGATGTGTTCGGATGAGTCATCTCTGAAATGCCGGTGCTTCCTTCACTCGCTCGCTGACTGAATACCTCTTTCTGGCGAATTCTCTCGTCAGTAACAACAAAGTGCAGATGTGTGTACGAATCTATAATTAAGATATTGATTTCACAGTATTAACAGTTTCAGTGATTTTAATGGGAGTTTCTGAGAGTGATTGAAATCTAGACTGTCAGTGAAAATGATCTTTAATAATGTAAATGTTATTTGCTCTCTTTCTGAACAATGAAAGATTAGTAGCAATATTTATATCACATTAACTTTCAATGTTAAATTCACATTTAATATAAAGGCAGTCGTATTAAAAACATGTTATGGCATGAAACCTATATCTGTTACTTAAGTAAATAGACAGGGTTTTATAATAAATTGGAGTAAAGGCTGATGAAATATATACATTTATACACACACACATATATTACATACATTTTATCTATATATCTAAATAAAAATAGGCTCAGTATATATGATCCTAAGTAACTAGTAACTATCTACTTTTACTTGAGTTAATATTTCTAGAATTACTTTTACTTACTTTTACTTGGTGGGTACTCTACCCACCTCTGGTAACTGGTTTGTGATGCAGAAAAGCATGCATTCATGACCTCTAGACTGGACTATAGTAATGCACTTCTAGGTGGTTGTCCTGCTTCTTCAATAAACAAGCTACAGGTAGTCCAAAATGCAGCGGCTATAGTGGGTAAGCTCCTGCGTACTTAACTAGTCTTCTACCATGCTACAATCTATCACGATTCCTGAAGTCACAAAATGCTGGACTTTTGATAGTACCTAGGATAGAAAAGTCTTTGGTTTTTGGCTACCAAACTCTGGAATAGTCTTCCTGATAATGTTCGGAGTTCAGACACACTCTCTCTGTTTAAATCTAAATTACATCTCTTTGGCCAAGCATTCAAATAATGAATCTCATAATTTAGAAACTAAAATCTGCTAAACCTGTAGTAAAGACTGTGAAGAGGTGGACCAACAAAACAGAGCAGGATTTACAATCTTGTTTTGATCTCACTGATTGGAGTGTTTTTGAAGCTGCTACCACCAATCTGGACGAACTCACAGAGACTGTAACATCCTATATTAGTTTCTGTGAGGATATATGCATTCCTACCAGGACTTATTTAACATTCAACAATGAGAATCCATGGTTTACAGTAAAACTCAGACATCTTCGTCAGGCCAAAGAGGATGCATACAGAAATGGGGACAGAGTCTTGTACAATCAGGTCAGGAACACACTGAACAAAGAGATTATAGTGGCTAAAAAGACCTACACTAAAAATCTGGAAGACCAGTTTAATTCCAACGACTCAACTTCAGTGTGGAGAGGGCTGGGAGCCATCACAAACTACAAGACACCATCCTCTTGCACTAAGGCTAATCAACGACTTGCTAACGAACTGAATGATTTTTATTGTAGATTTGAAACCCCCAACACCCATTCTGACCATCTCCTTACACATCCGTTAACACCTCCTGCAGTCCCCCTCTCCACACCTCCTGCTCTTCAAATCTGTGAAGATAATGTGTGCCAGGTCTTCAAGAACAAAAGAAGAAAAGCACCAGGCCCAGATGGCGTTACACCAGCCAGTCTGAAAATCTGTGCTGACCAGCTGGCCCCCATCTTTTTACAGATCTTCAACAGATCCCTGGAGTTGTGTGAAGTGCCTTCCTGCTTCAAACGCTCCACCATAATCCCCATTCCAAAGAAACCCAAGATAACAGGACTTAACGACTACAGACCTGTGGCTCTAACGTCTGTCGTCATGAAGTCATTTGAAAAACTGGTTCTGGCTTATCTGAATGACATCACTAGACCCTTACTGGACCCCCTGCAGTTTGCTTACTGAGCAAACAGGTCCGTGGATGATGCAATCAACATGGGATTGCACTTCATCTTGCAACATCTGGACAAAACAGGGACATATGTGAGGATCCTGTTTGTGGACTTTAGTTCGACTTTCAACACCATCATCCCAACAACCCTCCAGACCAAACTGACCCAGCTCTCTGTTCTTAGCTCTGTCTGTCAGTGGATCACCAGCTTTCTGACAGATAGGCAAGAGTTAGTGAGACTGGGGAAATTCATGTCAAACAGCTGCTCCACCAACAATGGTGCCCCTCAGGGATTGTGTTCTCTCCCCTCTTCTCTTCTCCCTGAACACCAACGACTGCACCTCTAAGGACCCCTCTGTCAAGCTCCTGAAGTTTGCAGACGACACTACAGTCATCGGCCTCATCCAGGACAGTGATGAGTCTCCTTACAGACAAGAGGTTGAGCAGCTGGCTGTCTGGTGCAGTCTTAACAACCTAGAGCTGAACATGCTCAAAACAGTGGAGATGATCGTGGACTTTAGGAGAAACCCCCCTGCACCTTCCCCACTCACCATCATGAACAGCACTGTGACTGCAGTGGAGTCATTTAGATTCCTGGGAACCACCATCTCTCAGGACCTTAAGTGGGACAATCACATTGACTCCATTGTGAAAAGCCCCAACAAAGGTTGTACTTCCTTCACCAGCTGAGGAAGTTAAACCTGCCACAGGAGCTACAGAGAACTGTTCAGACTGCCGAAAGGATTATTGGTGCTCCCCTGCCCACCCTTCAAGAACTGTATACATCCAGAGTGAGGAAAAGGGCTCAGAAAATCACTCTGGAACCCTCACATCAAAGTCACCCCATCTTTAAAGTTTTGCCATCTGGCTGGCGCCTCAGAGCTGCAAATACCAGAACAGTCAGGCACAAGAACAGTTTCTTCCCCCAGGCAATTTATGGGACGATCTTGTACCAGAGAGACACGGGGAGAGAGAGAGATCCAATAGCAGATGTCTTTATTGATGGGTAATCCAAATCGTAGTCAGAAACAATCCAAGGTCAAAACCAAAAAGACAGTCCAAAATAAACAAACAAAGGAAAGGGACAGGAAAGGGAACTCGGAAAACAAGAGGACTCGGAGGATGAGCAGACCAGGAAGAATCTTGGGGGACAAGAATGCTGGATACACGAAGGGTAAGGACTCCATACAAACAACAGGAAAAGACTGGTATTTATAGGGAGGCTAATGACAATAAAGTGACTGCACCTGGTGCAATTAACAGGAGTTCAATTACTGTGATGACAGGATAAGACTAGAGGAATTCTAGTGCCTACGGTGAAGTGCCTAAGGGGAAGTGAGCCCACTATTGGACACCCAGGGAAACAGAGACTAGACAGCGTGACATTACCCACTCCTCTACGGAGCAGCTGCCAGATGCTCCACCCAAACCCAAGGGAAGACCAAAGACACAAAGAGACCAGGAGGGAGGTGGAGCGGCGGAGGACCAGGGGGAGGGACAGAGGGCCAGGTAAAATGGTAAAACAGAGACAAGAGGACCAGGTAAAATGGGGAAAAAGAGACAAGACGACCAGGTAAAATGGGGTAACAGAGACAAGACGACCAGGTAGAATGGGAAAACAGAGACACGCGAAGTGCAACACAAAACAAGGAGTCCAGGTGGGAGGTGGACCGGCGGAGGATCAGGGGGAGGGACGGAGGGCCAAGTCCTTAGAGGGAAACAGAAAAAAAAAAACAGACAAGTAACCCAGGAGGGAGGTGGACCGGCGGAGGATCAGGGGGAGGGATGGAGGGCCAGGTCCATAGGAGGAAAACAGACAGAAGAAAAAAACTAACAAACACAAAAACACAAGTCCAAGAACGACATAACATGATGCCCACCAGGGTGGAGCAGAAGACCACCACATCTGTGCGGCCGAACCAGACGGCCCCCAGGGCGGAGCAGGCGACCACCACATCTGTGCGGCCGAACCAGACGGCCCCCAGGGCGGAGCAGGCGACCACCACATCCATGCGGCCGAACCAGACGCCCCCCAGGGCGGAGCAGAAGACCACCACATCCATGTGGTAGAATAAACAGGAGGACAAGTCTGGTTGGGCAAGTCTGAAACAAAGAACATGGACAAGTTCAGGGTAGCCTCTGTGGCCACAACAGGATCAGTCGGCTGCTCCAAGAGTCTCGCAGAGGCGAGGAGAGACTCTGGTAGATCAGCCGAACCGAAGGGAGACTCTAGTAGTTTAGCAGAGACGTGGAACGGCTCGAGTAGTTCAGCAGAGACGTGGAGAGACTCTGGTAGTTCAGAGACATGGAGAAGCTCTGGTAGTTCATCAGAGACGTGGAGCGGCTCGGGTAGTTCAGCAGAGACGTGGAGAGACTCTGGTAGTTCAGAGACTTGGAGAGGCTCTGGTAGTTCAGCAGAGACGTGGAGAGGCTCTGGCAGTTCCACAGAGAAGTGACGAGACTCTGGTAATCCCATGGTGTTTATACAGGATTCCAGAAAATCAATGCTGACTTGACTCTGCTCATGAAGATTATTGGTGACTTGCCTTTGTTCATTAAGATCATTGGTGACTTGTATTTGTTCATGAAGATCAATGGTGACTTGCCTTTGTTCATGAAGATCAATGGTGACTTGCCTTTGTTCATGAAGATCATTGGTGACTTGCCTTTGTTCATGAAGATCCCCGGTGACTTGACTCAGTCCTTGAAGATCCCCGGTGACTTGACTCAGTCCTTGAAGAACACCAGTGACTTGACTCTGTCCTTGAAGAACACCAGTGACTTGACTCTGTCCTTGAAGATCACCAGTGACTTGACTTGACTCTGAAAGGTCAATGATAACTAGCCTTGACTCTGGAAGGTCAACGGTGACTAGTCCTGACTCTGGAAGGTCAACGGTGACTAACCCTGACTCTGCAAGGTCAACGGTGACTAACCCTGACTCTGGAGGGTCCACAAGCACCTGACTCGACTCTGGAGGGTCCACGAGCACCTGACTCGACTCTGGAGGGTCCACGAGCACCTGACTCGACTCTGGAGGGTCAACTGGAACCTGACTCAACTCTGGAAGGTCAACAGGCACCTGACTCGACTCTGGAAGGTCAACAGAAACTAGCCCTGACTCTGGAAGTTCGACGGTGACTAACCCTGACTCTGGAAGGTCGACGGTGACTAACCCTGACTCTGGAGGGTCCATGAGCACCTGACTCAACTCTGGAGGGTCCATGAGCACCTGACTCGACTCCGGAGGCTCAACCAGAACCTGACTCAACTCTGGAAAGTCAACGGGCATCTGACTCGACTCTGGAAGGTAAACAGGAAATAACCCTGACTCTGGAAGGTCAAAGGTGACTAACCCTGACTCTGGAGGGTCCATGAGCACCTGACTCAACTCCATGAGCATAACGTCTCAGCCGACGTGACGTGAACAGTCTCTGGATCAGCAGAAGTGATGTGAACACTCCTGGGAATCTCTAGGATTTTTGACAGCATGGAGAAATAATCAAAAAATGTCTCAGCGGCCATCTTGGGCATTGGCGCTGAGCTGGCGGCCATCTTGCATCGTGGCGCTGGGCTGGTGACCACTTTGTGCTGTGGTGCTGTGCTGGCATCCATCTTGCCTCGTGGCGCTGGGCTGAAAGCCATCTTATGCAGTGTCGCTGGACCTGCGGCCATCATGGGCAGTGGTGCTGGGCCGGTGGCCATCTTGTGCAGCGGCGCTGGGCTGGTGGCCATCTTGTGTGGCGGCACTGGCTCGGCAGACTTGCGCCTCCTCTCCCCTCTCCATCCACATTGGTGAGACAGCTGCTCCTGTCCGTTCCTCCCAAACCCAGGGTCGACGGGGGGCCATAGTGGGGAGTGATGCCAGACCTCCTCTCAACCACTCACTCCTGAGCGACCTCCCCTGGTCCCACGAAATACGACCAGGCAGATACCCTCGAAACCATTCCTCTCCCGCTCGGTGGCTGGGGAGGAAATATGAACATACATACCACTGGATCTCAGGGATGGAGTCCTTCTGTGACGATCGTGTACCAGAGAGACACAGGGAGAGAGAGAGATCCAATAGCAGATGTCTTTATTGATGGGTAATCCAAATCGTAGTCAGAAACAATCCAAGGTCAAAACCAAAAAGACAGTCCCAAAAAACAAACAAACGAAAGGCAAGGCAAGGCAAGGCAAGTTTATTTATATAGCACATTTCGCACACAATGGCAATTCAAAGTGCTTTACATAAAAGAAAGTAAAATAATCATGAAGAAAAATAATAACAAAAATAAAACAAGCAATTTTAAAACTTTTAAAATGATTAAAACATTTAAAAACAGTTAGAAAATTATTTTACATAAAAAATAAATAAATAAATAAAACCGTAAAAAAATATGGTGCAATCAGTTCGGACATTGCACAGTGCTCATTCAATAAATGCACAGCTAAAAAGATGCATTTTGGATCTAGATTTAAATGTGACTAGTGTTTTAGCACATCTGATCTCTTCTGGAAGCTGATTCCAACTGCGGGCGGCATAGTAACTAAAGGCGGACTCCCCTTGTTTTGTGTGAACCCTTGGTATTTCTAACTGACTTGATCCTAGTGATCTGAGTGCTCTGTTAGGTTTATATTCAGTGAACATATCTGTAATATAATTCGGTCCTAGGTCATTTAGTGACTTATATACGAGTAAAAGTACTTCCTAAATCAATCAATCAATCCTAAATGTAACTGGAAGCCAGTGTAAGGACCTGAGGACTGGTGTGATATGCTCAGATTTTCTGGTTCTAGTCAGAATCCTGGCAGCAGTGTTCTGGATGAGCTGCAGCTGTCTAATGGTCTTTTTGGGAAGGCCAGTGAGGAGCCCATTACAATAGTCCACCCTGCTGGTGATAAAGGCATGAACAAGTTTCTCCAAGTCTTGACTGGAAACAAAACATCTAATTCTTGTAATGTTTTTTAAATGATAGTATGCTGATTTAGTTACTGCTTTGACATGACTACTGAAACTAAGGTGAGTCTCCAGAAACACACCAAGATTCCTGACTTGATTTTTAGTTGTTTGACCCCTAGAGTCAAGGTATGCATTCGCCTTGAACACTTCATCTTTGTTTCCAAATGCAATGACTACAGTTTTTTCTTTGTTTAACTGAAGAAAGTTCTGGCACATCCAACTATTAATTTCATCAATGCATTGGCAGAGGGAGTCAATGGGGCTGTAGTCATTTGGAGATAAGGCTAGGTAAATCTGGGTATCATCAGCATAGCTGTGATAGGCAATTTGGTTCTTTCTCATTATTTGACTTAGTGGAAGCATATACAGGCTAAACAAGAGCGGTGCAAGAATTGACCCTTGTGGGACTCCGCATGTCATGGACGTCCACTTAGACTTATGTTCTCCTAGACTCACATAATAGCCTCTCACTTCTAAGTATGATCTGAACCATTTGAGTACCATCCCAGAAAGCCCAACCCAGTTTTCCAGTCTCTCTAGTAATATGTTATGATCGCAATCACAATTTAAGCGAATATCATTTATTATCTTAATGAGTGCTGTCTCTGTGCTGTGATGCGGTCGGAAACCAGATTGAAAATTATCTAGGTATCCATTTGAGTTTAGGTATTAGTTCAGCTGATTAAAAACTACCTTTTCTATAATTTTGCCTATAAAAGGATGATTAGATATTGGTCTAAAATTTATCAAGATCTGTCTTTTTCAGGAGGAGCTTTACAACTGCAGTTTTTAGGGAGTTAGGAAATGTCCCAGAAAGAAGTGAGGCATTCACCACTTCTAAGAGATCTGCTTTTAAGCAGTCAAGCACACTTTTGAAAAAAGATGTGGGAAGTGTGTCAAGACAACAGGTTGACGATTTTAGGTTATTTTAGGTAATTTTGCTATCAATTTTTTCAAAAATAGACATAGTATCTTTTTGATATTTTGGCCCAATCTGTCTGACCTCTGCATTACTTGAGGATGTGCTAATCACCTTCCTGATATTGATGATCTTCTCAGAAAAGAAAGAAGCAAACTCATTGCATTTGCTGTCTGAGAGCATTTCACTGGGAATCTGACTTGGGGGGTTTGTCAGTCTCTCAACAGT
Organism: Carassius gibelio; assembly: GCF_023724105.1. Taxonomy (NCBI): domain Eukaryota; kingdom Metazoa; phylum Chordata; class Actinopteri; order Cypriniformes; family Cyprinidae; genus Carassius; species Carassius gibelio. The sequence continues at coordinate 26,725,684 of NC_068381.1, forward strand.
GGCAAAAAGAGTATGAGTGTTATGTAAGTTACTGTTTTTAAGGTTTGAGAAGAAGTTCTGTTTAGCTGTGGCTAGTTTCACATTAAAAGCATGAAGGATGTTTTTATAGATGCTATAGTGAATTTCAAGTTTCGTCTTCCTCCACATCCGCTCTGCTTTTCTGCATTGTCTTTTCATAGTTTGAACTGCTGTTGATCTTCTCCAAACTGATTTCTGTCTGTTTGTTTTCTTACTGACTATTATTGGTGCAATATCATCAATAACATTCTTAACTTTTGAGTTGAAGGAATCAAGGAGAATATCAACAGAGTCTGCAGAAATGCTTGGTGTTAAAGATATAGCCTCCATAAATAGTACACTTGTGTTCTCGTTTATGCATCTCCTTCTGACAGAGACAGATCTAGATTCAGTGGTAGCAGAGATCAATATATCAAAGAAAATACAGAAGTGATCAGATAGTGCTATGTCCTGAATAACAATGAATGAAATGTTTAGACCCCTACTGATGATTAGATCTAGAGTGTGTCCACCTTTGGGTGTGGGTCCATGCACATGCTGAATCAGGTCAAAAGTGTTTAGAACCGTTATCATTTCTTTTGTAGTTTTGTTCTCTGCATTATCTATGTGAATTTTAAACTCCCCTGCAATTGCAAAACAGTCAAACTCTGAGGAAATTATTGATAACATTTCTGTGACCTCTTCAACAAAGGCTGGAGAGTATTTTGGAGGCCTGTAAATAATAATAAACAGAATGCGTGGGGCACCTTCCCAGCACAATCCCTAGATATTCGAAAGACAAGTACTGACCAAATGAAACTTGCTTGCATTGATAGACATCTTTAAATAGAGCAGCTACACCCCCACCTCTCCTAACAGTCCTGCAAACACTCATGTAAGTGAAGTTAGGAGGGGCTGCTTCATTGAGGACTGTTGCACTGCAGCTGTCTTCTAGCCATGTTTTTTTAGAAACATAAAATCCAGATTGTTTGTGGTTATAAAGTGATTGATTAGAAATTATTTGTTTTTAGTGAGCGAATGTTTAAAAGTGCTAACTTGATGGCAGTGCTATGTGTCTTTATATCAATCTTAGTTTGATGCGTAATAGGCCGCAAATTAGATGAGTCTGCCCTTCGGCTTGAGAAGGCCTTAGACTTTCTATCACGTGATAAAACTGAAATAGAGAAAGCTACAGGCACACTGGGTTCCCGCTTGTTCAGTAAGCATTTGTGAATGTTGCTGCTATTATAGCCGGGACCCGACATATATCACTGCGAGCTGCTATCAGTTGTTTTTGGTTCTCCTTCAGCAGATAGAGGGTTTGGGCCCTGGCGTTGTGGCAGCGGTCGGAGAGCTCTCATAGGAACAGGGCCCACAGGCTTTGGTGGTTGGGGGGCCCGCCGTTTTTTTGTTGATATCTGCGGGCTAGCAGCGAATGAGTGGGAGAGTTTAGTCCCAACATACACCAATTCCTCTTTTTTCTGTGAGAAGCACAGAAGTGGAGATGCTGGAGAGAGGGATAATGTGTCTGGTGAGATGGGCTGTGTCTCTGGTGTTTCCGGTGGCTGTGATGTGTTGTCCTGGCTTCCCTGGCTGTTTTCCAGAAAGTCGTACTTGGGTGGTGAATCTTGTAGCTGTTTTGATACATCACAGTCAGTCTGTGAGGAGCTCTGTGGGCAGGGCTCAGCAGGGATAGTGTCTATCAGCAGTGATTGTTTTGGCTGCATGGTGTTATCAGTGTCCTTGTGGGATATGTCAACCATATGATGACTCGGACCAGGTGTGTGTATGCTGAATGGATTGACACACTCTGCTGAAGGATGACGAAGGAAGAAGTAGATATTGTCCTTAAACACTCTTGCACCAAGTTTGTGTGGGTGGAGGCCATCCGGTTTAAACAATTGTCTATGGCCCCAGAAAAGACTGAAGTTGTCGATGAAATTTACTCCTTTTATATTACAAGATCTTTGTGGCCATGTGTTCAGCCCAAGAGTTCGGGACAGGAAAGGGAACTCGGAAAACGAGAGGACTCGGAGGATGAGCAGACCAGGAATAATCTCGGTGGACGAGAATGCTGGATACACGAAGGGTAATGACTCCATACAAACTACAGGAAAAAACTGGTATTTATAGGGAGGCTAATGAAAATAAAGTGACTGCACCTGGTGCAATTAACAGGAGTGCAATTACTGTGATGACAGGACACGACTAGAGGAATTCTAGTGCCTACGTTGAAGTGCCTAAGGGGAAGTGAGCTCACTAGTGGACACCCAGGGAAACAGAGACTAGACAGCATGACAATCTACCTCATGAACAGATAAATGTTCCCCACTTATGCTTATGCAATAAAAATTTGCAATATCCTTATATTTATTTGTTACCCCTCCATCCTAGTACATCCTTGCATCATACTCAATCCTATTCCATTATCATTTATACCACAATTGTTTATACACTTATTTGCCTAATTATTAGTTTTTTTGTTGTTGTTGTTTTTTGTCTGTGTGTTGTTGTCTCTGTGAACTGGAAGCTTATCTCACTTAAATAAATTCCTTGTATGCACGAGCATACTTGGCAATAAAGCTCTTTCTGATTCTGATTGTTGAGCTCTTACCCTATGATTAAGAATGCATCTAAAAATGAAAGATGCATTTGTATACATTGCATATGTATTTCACATACATAGGTTTTCAAAGGAAAGGCTGTGAGACCGATTGAAGGTAATCTTACCAAATGTGCTTAGGGCCGTTCAATAAAGTTGTTTTTTTATAAAGAGTAGCATGGAGCAGGACCAGAGCACAGTCTGGCTTCATACTGACAAATTACTTTACTTTTTCTGTGATGTTTTTCTTTTACAGCTTGAGGTAGCTTAAAAAAGAAAACTCAAAACTTGGCTAAAGACCACATGTGGAAGGTCTCTTTTAAAAATGTAATTAATAGTGTGACATAAAAGTGCTGAAAACTTTAATGTATGAACATATGAAAAAATAAAATAAATAAACAATTATATATTTATTATATATTTGGTTGTTGGGGTGAAAATGCTGGGTGTTTTGTAAGATTAGCACCATTGATTATGTTTTAATGCACAGTAATTTACATAGACTGTGTTGATAAGAAAGACGAACACTTGCATGTGATTGTCAGAGTTCAGGCTGTTGTAAATCACACGAGTCCGATAACTAGATATAAAAAAAAATTATAAAACACTTAGTGTGGGACTCAATGATGTACATCTCTTGATTCAAATGCACGGGGGGAAACAGCACTTTAACAATAAATAAATAAAATCAAGACACATTTCTACTTCTACTATGTCTTTTTCTCAGACATACTCCCTTATGTACCATTCTGTTGGTTTTGTGAGATGTTCCCAGAGTTCAGAGGGTGTGTGACCAGATGCTGTAGATGGGAGATTGTCTGCCGGTCAAGGATTAGCAGGTCAGTCACAGATGAGTGCCTATTAGTGCATATCCTAAAAAAATACTTTCAGAAGTATTTTTTTTCTAGCCATAAAGATGTCCCACTTAAAAATGTCTAATTCTTTAGTTTTTCACTTTCTTTGTTTTTCGCAATCAAATGTGTGTTATTGCTCTCATTTTTCTGTATCCCAGTTTCATCTGTTCCACTTTCTTTACAAGAAACAGACAGCACCCACGTTCACTCCAAACTCCTGATTTGCTTCTCTAATATCCATAGGCGCAATGTCCACAATTGGTAGGCGTGAAGTCTTCTGGGATTTGTAATCAATGACCGTCTTGCTCCATTGTCCTGTGTGTTTCTGTCGAGACAAAAAGAAAAAAAAAAACAGTATGTTATGCATTCTTCTAAACTGCTTGTCTATTTTATTTATAGAATTAAATGTGAGCAGCATGTTTCTAGAAAGCAGTTTAACAATATTTCCTGTGAATCACACTATGCTATAGTATAACACTAAAACACATAGACATTGTTGTCTACTCACTCTCTTTGGCCCTGTTTACTCCTGGCATAATGATGAGTTTTGTTGGTCTGATCACAAGTGGACAACGCTGAAAACAGGTGTGAACGGGTTTTAACATGTTTTGAGCTTGTCCACATTTGACCACTTCCAGAGGAATTTGAAAAAACATACAAAATGTGTTCGAACAGCCACTAAAGTACTCTCACTGACTGAGCTAGTTCTTTAAACATTATGATGTTTGCTTCCTATCCGTTAACTGCCAAAGTTAGAATGCACAACATATAATTTATAAGCATTTCTAGATGTTCTTTATAATGAATGCCATTATACTTTGTGTTTAATTTTTATAATTATATATATTGTTACTTCCTGTGAAGTAGACTTGCTGTTGTATTGTGCTGGTGAATGTGTTCGCTTTTTCTTTTATCTCTCTCTCTCTTTCATGCAGCACTCCAAATCATCCGCAGATGATCTTAATTAGCAGGAGCGTGGCTTTTCTGCTGGCAGCATTTATAAAGAAGCAAAGAAACTGTGATTGACAGGAATCCCTCTCCAGTTATCTCAGACAGTTTTGTGTGAACTGTTGTTGAAAAGAGAACTTGGTGAACCCTGTTGTCTGGGTACAACCATTTCGACTGTGTGAGTTTAAACCGTGTAGGGAGACGGGCGACAATTTATTTGGATTATCCATCCATAATCTTTTCTCCTGTTTATGTCTTGTTAGTCAGGGAGAGAGGTAAGATGACTGCCTTTATTTTTCTTTTCTTTTGTTAGGTAATTTATCTGGGTTTAAACTTTAGAAAGCCCTTGTTTTGTTTGTTATTTTGGCCTGGTCCTCTCCTGGGGTGTATTCCAGAAAGCCCTCATGTACCCCAAGGCATCAGGAGTCTTTTCAGAATGGGCCACACCAGCGAAAGCAGACATGTCTATGCCAGGCCCTGGTGGACCAGGAGGACCTTGGGGACCAGGATTTCCTTGGGGGCCCTAAGGATAAGCAGTGTATGAACCGATTTACTGGTAAACACTGCCTTACATATCAGCAAACTTTTTTTTAATCAGACATTTTAAGACCAGCCTTTCCCAACCCTGGTCCTAGCGTACCCCCAACACACCCATTTCAGGTCTTAGAGTCTCTACTAACTGGCTGATGAGTTGATTCAGGTGTGTTTAACTAAGGGGACATACAAAATGTGAAGTGTTGGGCATAATGCTGTATAGATCTAGTCTTTGCTTTTCTACTCGCGGATGGCCCAGTCTCTCCAGAACGGCCACTAGGTCCAGGGGGTCCAATAGGTCCAGGCAAACCATTGACTCCATCTTTTCCAGCTGGACCAACAGGACCTGGGGGTCCCTGGAAAGAGTCAGAAATGTAAGTCTCAGCACAGCGTCACCCATTTGCATAATACAAAGGTGTCCAATCCAGCTCCTGTACAGCCTCCAGAGTTTAGTTCCAACCTGCTCTGACATGCGTGCCTGTAGCTTTCAAGTTATTTTTGTGCTCATTTTTAAAATGTTGTATAACCATCCTACATAGCCACAAGGAAAAGTGTGTACATCTCCTTAAGCCCTGACATGGTGCTTTTCCATGTCAAAGATCTTTCAAAATATGGATGTTGCTGTGGGTTTTAGCATACACAGACTTGAAGATCAAATTGATAAATGAGGCCCATTGTGTTTGATTAAGGTTGGAGCTGAACTCTGCAGGGTTTGACACCAGTGTAAATACAGATGTAGTATTAATGTTCCTGGTTACATACTCTTGCTCCACCGGGTCCCGCAGGTCCAGAAGCACCTTGGTCACCAGGTTGGCCCTATGTGTGGAGTGTTATCACATTACATCTTACCTCAGTATCTGCATATGCAATGCTTTAGCTGAATATGTCACAAAGAAATAGCAACTTACTGGAGGCCGGGTAGACCCTGAAGACCAGTGAATCCTCTGTGTCCTTTCTGTCCTCTCTCACCTGAATCACCAGCCTCTCCCTTATCTCCGCGCAGGCCTTGTGGTCCCTGTGATTAATGGACATGAGCATTGCAATTCCACATTAAATCCATAAAGTCTACATAATTTTTGTGCATAAATTGACACATTGGCATTGAAAGCAGAATCAAGATAACAAATTAAGAAAAGGACCAGACTGTTATTACTCATGTGTGGCAGAAGTACTTAAAGGCATTCCCTAAAGTCCTGCAGGCCCCGAAGCTCCAGCAGGCCCTTTGGGTCCCTACAGTTAAGAGTAATGAGTGTATCAAGTGCATTCTATGTAAAATAGATTTTGGCTTAAAATCATATTTTGTAAATCATAAATCTTTTTTTTTATTTCCAGTAGTGTATTTTTGGAAAGGCCTGTGCTTTCCAATCTTTTACTCTGCATTAATGACAGCTTTGAGACCTAATCCCTTCCAGCTATACCACTTTCCAGATGCAATATCACATTTGAAGGGAAATTAAATTAAGATAGCTTTGAATTTTGTTTTTATAGCTTTTGTAGTGCATTAACGTCACTCATACACATTCCACACTGTTGGGAAAAATGACAAGAGTATTGATGCTGAATTTATTTATTTAAATAGCTTTAATTAATTTCAAACTGTGAACATTTTAAAAATCTCAGATCTCTAGTAATCTTTACTTGCGCCTCTCCTCTGTCTCCCTGTTTGCCTGTGGGTCCGACTGGACCAGGAGCACCAGTGCCACCTGAAGCACCAGGAGCGCCAGCTGGACCTCTGTCACCCTGAACACAAAACAGACGGGGATGCAGTGAGTCAGCAAACAGAACAGTTTAGTGAAGCCACGTCTATGGATGCTTAATAAGAAAGTAGATGGATATACAGTACACATCCTCTTTGATGCCTACCTTTATTCCTGCAGAACCATCTCTGCCAGGAGGACCATCAGATCCAGGATTGCCCTGCAAAAAAAAAAAAAAAAAAAAACATTTGTTGGGAAACAGTAAAACGGGTTTATATTGGTTTGGTTTAGTCAATTCAAAAACAGCCCTGTAACCCTGAGATTGTTCAATTACATTTATGGTACAGGCCTTGGGAAAATGGCATTATATTTTCCAAACATTAGGTATAGAGTTTTTGTTCCTATTTCTCTTTTCTTTCAGATTTATGAAAATAAGTTACACTGCTTTATCAGGAAGTGTGTGAAAGCGGGGTTTTTAATTTGCAGTAAGTCCATATGAAATTAACTGTAACAAATGTTCAGTCATATATTACTCTGTCATCCAAATGGCTCTAATCATGTTAACGCTAAACACAGTGTTAACCTGGTTAATATGAAGGACCAATCCTGCAGAAATTAAAAATGAATACATAAATATATAGATAAATAAATAAATAAATGTAATGAAAGGAAAGGAAAATAAATAAATTATGTGATAAAAACTAAAATAGTTCATTCGAAATAAAATGTAATCCTGAATATTTTTTTTCTATAATCTTTCTTACTATCACTGTCTGTTTGTTTGTTTTGAAGTTGTAAAATATAACTTAACTCACACCATATTTCTGATATTATCGATCAATCTTATCAGATTAACTTTGATCGTTCACTCTTCCGTGACTGCAGTACACCTGCAAAGCGTTAGCACTCGTTAGCTTGTCATTAGTGTTTACTTTTCTCCTCTCCTCTCCTCTCTCACGCTGCAGTTTTTCACAAGTTCATCAAACAACCGCAGTAAGAATATTTCATCAAGCACGGTGAGTAATGGCTTCGCCTACTATCGTTATTTGCACCTCTTGCCACATGTACAGTTTATCGATCTCTGTCACTGATGAGGGATTCACATGTGATAAATGCAGGGAAATAGTTAGGCTGACAGAGAAGATTTCAGAATTAGAGACACGCATCCAAACTTTAATTGAGGACAGTAAGAATGTTAGGGCTATAGATACGGCTTTGGATGCGTCTAGCTCAGGGATTCCTGTACATTTTTCGGTTCCGGAAACAGAGCCCCTGCAGCAGGGCAACTGGGTGACGGTGAGGCAGCGTAGTCGTGGGTCAAAACACCGCTCTTCTGTTCTGATCAAAACATTAAACAGGTTCTCCCCACTCAGTGATGCACCCACTGAGAAACCTGATGAAAGTGCTCTAGTTATTGGTGATTCTATTGTACGGAACGTGAATATAGAGACACCAGCCACCATAGTCAAATGTTTACCGGGAGCCAGAGCGCCTGATATCTTGGCAAATTTAAAAGTGCTGGCTAATGCTAAACGTAAATACAGTAAGATTGTTATTCATGCCGGCGCTAATGATGTTCGACTTCGCCAGTCGGAGATCACTAAAAATAACTTTAAAGAGGTGTGTGAACTTGCAAG
>NC_068381.1:26734452-26773616 GCF_023724105.1 Carassius gibelio
CGTTTAGGAATTAGAATGATCCGATTGCAGCAGCTGTTCTGGAGTCGACCACTCACTGATTCAAATGAACCGTTTAGTGCGAGTCTCCAGAAGTAAGAACCGGGAGATCTTGTGAGCGCGCGTGCGTCTGATGTTGCTAAAAGTAAGTTATTAATGTCGAAATTTAGGATTAATAATTGTAACTGAAAATCATATTTAGGTCAAAATTGTCAGTTGTTTGGGAACTAAATCCGTTGTAAAGAGTGATCTGTTTAAGCCCACTGAAATGCTCGAGTGCAGACGCATCAATTTTAGGTAAAAAAAAAAAAAAAAACTTTAAATAACACAATTAAATACAATAACTCATGGACGTTCAAATTCCCCGCTGCCCTGATGTTAAACAGTTTTATTAAAATGTCCTATGTGACGTCTGTTTTTATATTATCAACAGTAACGTTATACATATGTATATTGTTTGGATTAACTAGAAGAGTAGACAGACATAAATGTTTATTCATAACCGTACTGAAAATAAGTAAATATTGTTAGCTGATGCTAACTGTCTAGCTAAGATTTTAAATGTTTATAAATAATGTCCAAATATTTTTATTCAACCACCTATATATATATATATATGTGTGTGTGTGTGTGTGTGTGTGTGTGTGTGTGTGTGTGTGTGTGTGTGTGTCTGTGTGTGTGTGTGTAGATTACACCTGGGTAGAAAAGAAAGGATGTGATGTTAAGAACATGGTAACTACAGTAATTATCAAAGTGGGAAGAGATGCACCCCGTTTGGCGAGGGGTGTTTTTAAACCACAGACAAGGTTTGAGAAAGAAAAAATCATTATGAAAATATAATTATATTTTCCTTAATGTTCTTCCTAACTTCAGGCCTTATTATCATGTCATATATAAAGTTACAGTACAGACCAAAAGTTTGGACACACCTTCTCATTCAAAGAGTTTTCTTTATTTTCATGACTATGAAAATTGTAGATTCACACTGAAGGCATCAAAACTATGAATTAACACATGTGGAATTATATACATAACAAAAAAGTGTGAAACAACTGAAAATATGTCATATTGTAGGTTATTCAAAGTAGCCACCTTTTGCTTTGATTACTGCTTTGCACACTCTTGGCATTCTCTTGATGAGCTTCAAGAGGTAGTCACCTGAAATGGTCTTCCAACAGTCTTGAAGGAGTTCCCCGAGAGATGCTTAGCACTTGTTGGCCCTTTTGCCTTCTGTCTGCGGTCAAGCTCACCCCTAAACCATCTCGATTGGGTTCAGGTCCGGTGACTGTGGAGGCCAGGTCATCTGGCGCAGCACCCCATCACTCTCCTTCTTGGTCAAACAGCCCTTGATGCCTTCAGTGTGACTCTACAATTTTCATAGTTATGAAAATAAAGAAAACTCTTTGAATGAGAAGGTGTGTCCAAACTTTTGGTCTGTAATGTAACTTTGATGTTCTGTAAAACAACAAACTTTAAAATACTTTGTTCTTACTGGTGAAAATCAGATGGTCATCTCTGTTTTCTCTCAGGTACATCACAGTGTAAGCTTCACAGTTAACATCACTCTCATCAGCGTAGTCCATATCAACAACAAAAATATATCTTGACTCCATATAGTGGTTATTTTGGAAAAAACCCCGGGTATTTTGAGCAGTAGGATTATAAAAAGAATATGTGCTAATATAAAATTAAATTAAGTAGCCTATATAAAATTGCAAACATCTATCTTTCAGTACTTTTTTACTTAAGTACATAAAAAATCGAGTACTTTTGTACTTTCACTTGAGTAAGATTGAAAAAGGAGTACTTTTACTCTTACTGGAGTAATATTTTATTATATGTATCTGTACTTTTACTCAAGTACTTGACTTGTGTACTTCGTCCACCACTGGTTGTTTCTCATTTTCCACTTGACAATACCCCATAGATTCTCTAAATTCAGGTCTGGGGAATTTGCTGGCCAGTCACACAAACACCATGGTCATTTAACCAAATTTTGTTGCTTTTGGCTGTTTGGGCAGATGCCAAATCCTGCTGGAAAGTGAAAACATCATCTACAAATGTTGCATGAAAACAAAAAGCATGAAAATTTCTTGGTAAACGGAGCAGTGACTTTGGTTTTCAAAAAAACATAATGGACCAACACCAGCAGATGACATTGCACCCCAAATCATCAGACTGTGGAGACTTAACACTGGACTTCAAGCAACTTGGGCTAGGAGCTTTTCCACCCTCCCTTCAGACTCTAGGACTTTGGTTTCCAAATGAAGTACAAAACCTGTTCTCATCTGAAAAGAGGTCTTTGGACCACTGGTCAATAGTGCAGTTCTTCTCCTTATCCAAGGTAAGATGACTCTGACGTTGTCTGTGGTTCAGGAGTGGCTTAACAAAACCAAACTGAGAGATCATTTTGAAGGCTCAGGAAACCTTTTCAGGTGTTTTGAGTTGATTAGCTGATTGGCATGTCACCATATTCTAATTTGACCTGGTCCTGCAGATTTGCCTTATACAACATTAGGAAGATTAGACCCGTCCTGTCAGAGCAAGCCACCCAATTTTTGTCCAAGCTCTTGTTCTCTCCAGACTGGACTATTGTAATGCTCTCCTGGCGGGCCTTCCTGCATGTACTATCAAGCCTTTGCAACTGATCCAAAATGCAGCAGCCAGGGTTGTCTTCAATGAGCCAAAAATGCTCACGGTACTCCTCTCCTCATCAGGTTACACTGCCTTCCAGTAGCCACTCGCATAAAAATCAAGGTACTGATTCTTGCCTACAAGACGACCACGATGCCTGCAATTGAACGATGCCTTGCGGTGCACTCCCAAAGAAGTTCAAAATCACTCTCACGGACCTTTTCCTGGACTGTGCCCAGCTTGTGGCATGACCTCCCAATCTCAATTCCTACAGCTGAGTCTTTACTCATTTTTAACTCATAGGACATTTCTTACTAGGACCCCAGTGACGAGGGATCTTCAGAAGCTCGAGACCGGTGAGGTCCCATGGCTCTCGGCCCTGCCCCACTCGTCACACACACATTTCACAATTTGAGTTGATTTACTGAAATAACTGAACTTTTCCACTACATGTAATTTATTGAAATACAACTGCATGACTATTTGTTTTCGTAGTTATCACTGAACAAATATGCCATGTTTAACTCAAATAATTACTTTTTTGTGATTATAACATGTAAATATCTTCTAACAATCAGAGCCGATACACTTTGTTGGCAAGGGGGCGTGGTTCAGCGAGGTCTGCAGCGGGAGAGAGAGGCAGGAGACAATGATAAACACCTGTGTCTCGTTACAGTAATAAGTGTGGAGAGACCGGATAAAAGCCACCAGGAATTGGGAAGTAAGGGAGAGAGACTGCTTAGGAATTCAAGCTACTTAGGGAGATTGTTGTGTTGTTGGAGCAAGAATTGTTTACGATTTGCAGAGGTCATCCAATCGCTCGCGGGTCTTCACCAGGAAAAACCTTGGGCCTGCTGGGCATAAGGGACGATCAGGAACACCGTTTCTGAGCGCTCGTCAAAGCCCAGCAGGAAGTCCATGAGCTGTGCTTCAGGTTGCTGGACCTCGGAGAATGTGGCACACCCTTTGTGTTGGAGCAACAGCTCTGGGACACCTGCCCCAGATGGCCGATGTCAAGGAAGTCATCAAAAAAGTGGTACTGGAGCAGTCCAGTCCCACCGCGGAGGACCAGATGTTGATGTGCCCTGTGCTGAACCCCTGCCATCTGTCTCTCTCTCTCACTTCCCCTATGCTTTCTCCATCCAAACCTGTCCATTGTCCAGAGGGAATCTCCCTCCCCGATATTGTTTGAAATTCTTTTTAAAATTGTTCGAAATTTTTTGATTTCTTCATTGTTAATTCACACTTTACATTAGAGCTTCGTTAGTTAACATTAGTTAATTCGTTATACGGTTAACCCTTTCGAGTCGATTAACGCATATATGCGTTTTGAGTCATTTTCACCTGATAACCCCGAAAAGAACTTAAATTACACTCTCAGTTTTAATCGTACAGATAAGAGCAATACATCAATCGAATCTGTAAAGGGTCTAGTTTTTTTTGGATACAGACATAATAACAAAAAACCTTTGTGCACTTATAAAATAAAGATAACAAACAAGGTGCGCTGTCTACAGTCTTTGTCTCCGCTGATCGTCATGTACAAACATTTCATTAAAATGAACTGTAACTCCGTGAATACTCAACGAAGAGACATGAGAGAGATATCTATAGAAAGCCTGGAATGTCTACTTTTAAACTAAACAAGTGCTGCCGAAAACAAATATTCTGAGATAAAGTAATCCATATGAAAACAACGCGATGTCTATTTTTCATATCTCCGCTCATTATATTTAATGTGACCACGCCCCCGCGCTGAACACGCTATTCAGATTCAAACTGAAGCGCGCGGCTTGAATACGCCCACACAGAAGAAAAAGCAGCCAGACTATTCTTCAAGTTTTTATTTTATTTTACTGTTTGCTTCGCGATGAGAGGACTAAGACATAATTCACCCCAAAAAGGATTTGAGAAATGGATTTCCTCAGAAAAAAGAATGAAGCACTTTATTCAGCAGAGATCATAAACAGAGTAAGTCTCTCTTTATTTATTTGTACTAGTTTTCACATAACGTGTAAACATTTTACTAGTTAGACTTTTTCCAAATACTTTTTCCAAACTATAATTCCTGACTAAATGTATAATCAAGTGAAACATTATGAAGTTTCAATAACAATATACAATACTATACCATTCAAAAGCTTGATGTAAATAATATGAATGTGACAAATAGAGATAACTCTAACAAATGTAAAAACAATGCAGTTCTTTCGATTTATTCCCCCTAAAAAAACCTGAAAAATATTATCAGCTCTTTTCAACATTAATAATAATAATAATAATGATGATGATAATAAATGGGGTTTATTTGGTAGAAAATAAGATTGTTAAAAGGATTTCTGAAGGATTGTGTGACTAGAGAAAGGATGCCAAAAAATTTGAAAGTCAGCTTTGATTGTTCCTAATAAACTGTTTAACTGCTCCCCCAAGTGGATATTAAATTATGTTGTGGGATAATTAAATATATTCTTAATAAACTACAAACATAAAATTATATACTTTTATTTTGTTCTCTTTCTTGTAAGTCCTCCCTCACAGTGGCACAGTTGAATGAGAGGCTCATTATGCAGCTCATTATGCAGGCCTTTGTCTTCTCAGGTGTAAATCACAATGATATTCATGATAGTTGACGCCTACTCGCATATGACTTTTACCAACAAAAAGTGTTTTAGAAAATTTAAATCAATATATTGTTTTCTGTGAGTGAGTAAACAAGATGATTTTCACATCATTCAGAAAGAAAAATTCTAGGCTACAAGCTCCAGTTCTCAACTTTTCCGGCAACCAATTTTATGTATGTGTTTTATTCCCTTATTCAAGTGATTTAACATTTTTAGTTTTTCACTAACCATGCATAACATTTTTTTTCTCAAAAATACAATCATGTACATGCATGGGTTTCACATATTATTATAGCCCAGTTTGTGCTGATTACAGTGATATTAGACTTTACCCATTTAGATATTTATAAGAAACAGAAAAAAGCACAAATGTCAGGGCATGACAAAACTTCTCAAGGCCCCAAAAATACCCTTAGACTCCAGAGGGTTAAGTACATAAAAAATCGAGTACTTTTGTACTTTCACTTGAGTAAGATTGAAAAAGGAGTACTTTTACTCTTACTGGAGTAATATTTTATTATATGTATCTGTACTTTTACTCAAGTACTTGACTTGTGTACTTCGTCCACCACTGCCAAAAAGCACAACCAGTTGTATTAATAATGTTATCCTGAGTCTGAAGTGTTACCAGAATTTGTTTTAATTAAGATGAAAAATAAAAGTTTTGTGTTTAATGTATTTGTGCTGATGTTGAAATGGATTTTAAAATATATGGTATCGAAAAAAGTATCGTTAGGAACCGGTATCGAAATTGGCACCGGATCGAAAGATTTTGAACAATACCCAGCCCTAGTCGATGGTGACTAGTCCTGACTCTGGAAGGTCAATGGTGACTTACCCTGACTCTGGAGGGTCCATGAGCACCTGACTCGACTCTGGAGGGTCCACGAGCACCTGACTTGACTCTGGAAGGTAAACAGGAATCTGACTTGATTCTGGAGGATCAACTGGAACGTGACTCGACTCTGGATGGTCAACAGGAACCTGACTCGACTTTGTATGGTCCACTGGAACCTGACTCAACTCTGGAAGGTCAACAGGAACCTGACTTGACACTGGAGGGTCAACCGGAACTTGACTCAACTCTGGAGGGTTAACGGGAATATGACTCTATTCTGGAGGGTCAACGGGAACCTGACTCAACTCTGGAGGGTCAACGGGAACCTGACTCAACTCTGGAGGGTCAACGGGAACCTGACTCAACTCAGGAAAGCCCACTGTAGCTGCCATCCTCTGCAGTGGCTCCGGGCTGGCAGCCATCTTGTGCAGTGGCGCTGGGTTGGTGGCCATCTTATACTGTGGTGCTGGCTCAGCAGACGTGATGTGAACAGTCTCTGGATCAGCAGACGTGACGTGAACACTCCTGGGAATCTCTAGGATCTTTGACAGCATTGTGAAATATTCCAAAAACGCCTCAGCAGCTATCTTGGGCGTTGGCGCTAAGCTGGCGGCCATCTTGCACCGTGGCGCTGAGCTGGTGACCACTTTGTGCTGTGGCGCTGTGCTGGTGTCCATCTTGCCTCGTGGCGCTGGGAGACAGTCATCTTGTGCAGTGTCGCTGGACCTGCAGCCATCATTGGTAGTGGTGCTGGGCCGGCGGCCATTCTGCGCAGTGGCTCTGGGCTGATGGCCATCTTGTGCTGTGGCGCTGGCCTGGCATCCATCTTGCCTCGTGGCGCTGAGCTGGCGGCCATCTTGTGCTGTGGTGTTGTGCTGGCCTCCATCTTGCCTCGTGGTGCTGGGTTGGCAGCCATCCTGTGCAATGGTGCTGGGTCGGCGATCATTCTGTGCAGCGGCGCTGGGCTGGCGGCTATCTTGTGCAGCGGGGCTGGCTCGGCAGACTTGTGCCTCCTTTCCCCTCTCCGATCGTGTACCAAGAGAGACACGGGGAGAGCGAGAGATCCAATTGCAGGTATTTATTCGTACAAGGGTAATCCAAAATCGTTGTCAAAACAAGCCAGGGTCAAAACCAAACAATCAGTCCAAAACAAACAAAGGAAACAAAGGAGGGAACTGGAAAAGAAAGGAACAGGAACTCGGAGGACGAGAAGATTAAGGAGAAACTCAGAATACGAGAAGACGAAGGGGAATCTCGAATGACGAGAATGCTGCATACACGAAAGGTAAGGACTCCATCCAAACAACAGGAAAAGACTGGAATATATAGGGAGGCTAATGACAGTAGAGTTCCTGCACCTGGTGCAATTAACAGGAGTGCAATTACTGTGAAGACAAGTCTAGAGGAATTCTAGTGCCTACGGTGAAGTGCCTAAGGGGAAGTGAGCCCACTAGTTGACACATCAATTGTTTATTCTGCCACTCAAATCAGATTCAGTTAGATACATGGTTTTTTATATATATATATATATATATATATATATATATATATATATATATATATATGTATATGTATATATATATATATGTATATGTATATATATGTATATATATGTATATATGTGTATATATATATATATATATATATATATATATATATATATATATATATATGTATATATATGTATATATATATATATATATATATATATATATGTATGTATGTATGTATAAATATAATTTTTTTTGGATATATATATTGCTGGCCTTTGCCATGCCACCTCTGTAAAAATATGCTGCAAGTGCCATCCATCCATTTATCCATTTGCAGGGAAACGCCCTGGATTGATTACAGTGCAATATGATAAATGGCAGTAATACGATAAATGGCTTTCATTTATTTACGTTATGTTTTATCTCAATTAAAAAAAAAAAAAACGTAAAAAAAAACAACGTCACTTCCAAGTAGTAAAAAAAAAGAAAGTGATCATAATTTTTCAAGAAACTTGTTATCAGTGAGTTTATAATGAAATTTTACAGTAAGAGAAATCTTAACAGTTTTTGTGGTTTAGGGTAAAAAAAAAACCCACATTATTTTCCACATACTGTACATTACCCCCCCCCCCCACCCCACCCCAAAGGCTCATCATTATGAAAAGTGCTAATTGGCCAGCTATCCGGTGCGCTGTGATTGGTTAAATGCCTCAAGCCTGTGACGGAAATGTTACACCTCTCACCATACTGTTATGGTTTGTCCCAGTCAGAACACCAGCGTAACAGGACAAAAACAATAAAACCCATTACAAACGAGGTATTTGTTGCATCCGGTGGGGACATAATTACTGATTATAATGACTTAAACTGTCTTTGTACACATTGTGTTGCATATCACGCCACGTAACATAAAACCATGTCTGCATTTGTGATCAGAGAAACCACAAACAACAAGCGCTACTCTACACTGCTCAAAACTCACGTTTGAATCATCAGTGACAAATTCTTTAAATATAAAAAACGTATACAGTCTGTGTGAGTTAGATGTGCCAGACTGTCCTTGCAAAGAGTGAAGAACGGTCAGCCGGCGACCAGAGTGAGGAACGGCCGGGGGCTAGAGTTAGGAACGGCAGGTGGCTTGATTGAGGAACAACTGGAAGATTTGACAGGCTGGAATCCACTTCATCCACGTTAGCCAATCCGCTGATCCACAGTGTGAAGTTGATGTATTTCCTCAGCGACCAGCACGGATCAGCTCTAGACACGATGAAGTGGAAATCACCCTGTTTTGGAAGGACAAACAAAGTAGTTTTGCTTTCGCAATGAAACACACAGCGTCTCCATGACATGGCGCCAGCAGCAACAGAATAAAACGGTACACCTTCTTACTTTACATTTGGGCGGTGTTATGCAAATCTTCCCAAACAGTGACGTAGACATGTGGGGGCGTGTACGGGCCGTTTTAGGCGAGTGTGGGCAAGTCTTTACTTTCCTAAAGAATATCTCTTTGGATTTGAGACTTTAGTCTTTGCAGCTTTACAGATCTTCTTTATGCACCAAGAGCTTGTAACACTCAAAAGAGAAAGGAAAAATTGGAATCGCATTATATGACCCATTTAAAATGTACCTCTCTTATTTTATTAAAAATAGCTTTTTGGAGAGTAAAAATAAGTAATAATTGAATTCGAGAGTAATTCAATTAATCAGCTCGTTAGAAGTGAGCTCTGTGCATGAACTGTGTTCCCATTGACATGGTCCCTACACAGTTTTCATTGCTCCCTACTCCCTGAGGAGGGGAAATCTTTTGAAGTTTACCTCACTTCTGAACATTCATTCACAGATTTGCACTGCACAATGTCTTCACACATGGACAAGTAATAATATTTTTTTAAATATATAAATTTAAATTCACATCTCACATTCTTCAAATGCACTTTGAATGGAACATAAATGTTTGTTCAAACTGGATTCATGTTATGTAGTTTATATGATTCAAGTTCATAATTCCGCATTTCCTTAAGCAAAATAATAACTTTGTTTGACATTTCGGTAGTACTGTAGATGGCTTCAGTCACAATAAATAATTTTTGTGAACTTTACAATGGCAGGTCAAACATGCGACAGTAAATGTGAATATTCCTCAAATGCTACATATATCAGCCAGTTTTTCTTTAATTATCAGTTCTTAATCATTTTTCTGCTGACCTTGTGTTGGCACACCAGATCTGCTGTTGAAAGAATTTGCTCCGGTAATGATTAGCATAGCTGTGGGTGAAATAGTGTTCTTGCTCGTGCTGCTTTGTGTGGTAATTTGCAGATGCTGACATCCAGTGTGTCTCTCATGACCACGGCAACCTTCTAATCAAATCAACAGTGGAGAGGTTGAAAGAGTCTGTCGTGCTATTGGAGCAAAGAAACTGCTCCATTTCAGCTCTGCGGTAGACCGTTGCCTGTGAATCAAATAGCAGGACAAACTTTTGATATGGTAAAACCTCATACAACTTCAGCATTAAGTCATCTCCTGCTGTGTGGATTCTGTCATTATTTACTCACCCTAATGTTGTTCCAAACCCATCCGGCTTACTTTCTTCTGTGAAATGAGGAATTAGATTGGACAACCTTTTCTATACCGGAAAGGAAAATGCAACCATAAAAGTAGTCCATGTAATTATATTTTAAGTCTTCTGAAATCATAAATGTTCAGAACGACATTAAGAAAATAAGCATCATGTAACAAGTTTAGAGATCCTGTAAGATTTCACGGAAATGTAATTTCTTTATGCATTAGAGCTCATCATCTTTAATGCTGTTCAGATTGCATGAATGTAAAAAAGACTGTCAAAGACATGGCTTTGCTACATAATCATTGTCATTATAGAAAGTGTTCATGTTGAAATGCTGTCATGCTCTTACATCATTTTGCACCTTTTATGAGGCTGCATTAAAAAAAGACACACACACACATAGTTTTATATTAATGTACAAATATCTAAATTTAAAATTAAATGTTAGCTTGTTTTTTTTTTTCTGAAAAATGTACCACCCCCAAATTTAAATTAATCCCATGATTACTCACCCTCAAGTAGGGCAAGGTGATATGGATAATATAACAGTATATTTAAAATCTTTATATCTTTCAAGTTTAAATGATTTTTTTTTTTTTTTTTTTTGCTCCTTAGTGAAAGTTGTAGAAACCAGACTGTTAATTGTGGTTATAAGTACTCTTTATGGTCAGAACATGACAAACATTTCATGTTTTTGAACTGTACACTTTTTCAGTAATTTTGTTCTTCACAAAATAAATATCTTAAATGGTTAGTTCACCTAAAAATGAAAATTCACCCATGTTTCACTCAACCTCGAAGCATCATAGGTGTTTTCTTTCAGACAAATCCCATCATAGTTATATAAAAAAATTGTCCTGGCCCCTCCAAGCCTTTCAATGGGCTAAGAGGGTGTTGTAAACAGTTCAGAAGACATGAAATAAAGTGTGTGCATCTGTAATAAAACGTACCTCACACAGCTCCACTGGGAGAATAAAGGCCCCCTATAGCTAATCCATGCATTTTTTGTAAGATAAATATCCAGATTTCAAATTTAATAAACACTGGAAGACATGCAGGTGGATGACATAGTACGTCAGTGCTGCGTGGTTAGTGACAAGAGCGGAGAGAGAACAAAACAAATGCTGTCACTAATTAGAAGCATAAAACAAGGATTTGTAAAGAAAAACATTGGAAGGTTTCGATATAAGCCAAGAGGATACTGGTTTCCCTTGCTAAACTAAGAAAACTTTGTTTCCTTTGCTCCTACATTTGCGACACATACTTCTTCCATCTTCCGCCTGCACGTCTAACACCACAGGGGGCCTTTATTCACCCTGCCAGAGCTGTGTGAGGTACTGTACATTTCATTCCAGATACGCAAACTTTATTTCACGTCTCCTGAACTGCTGACAACAAACACCTGCTTACCCCCAATTGAAAGGCATGGAAGAGCAAGAATATTTTTTATATATACAACTCCGATTGGATTTGTCTGAAAGAAGAAAGTCACATACACCTAGGATGATTTGAGGATGAGTAAAACATTGATGAATTTTCATTTTCGGGTGAACTAATCCTTTAATAGAAAAATGTATTTCTTATTTTCTTCATGTTCTAATGAGTGGTTTCAAATCATGAAAGGGATTTGTGTTGTCTATCTTCAGCACAGTTTGCAGTGCAGGCTGCAATACTAATTCAATTTGTTTCTTAGAAATGCACATTTGACAATAGCTTGAGTTAGGCGATGAGACATGATGTGACATCTCCGTTCCCTCCTTCAGGGAACGAGGGTTATAATATGTAACCGAAACAATCCCTTTCATTCGGTCACTCTCAATTTTATGTCAGATGACCAACGTATTAGGATCCCTACCAAACTGACACAGGTGATGACCCTTCCAGTGTCCTGTGGGAGTCTCCTGCACCCCTACTTTTTGACGCAGGCCAGGGCTTACCACAAGAAGACCAGCTACTGCTGCTATGGCACAACCCACTAAGTAAGACTGGATAACACTGGGAAAACATACTACACGGTTTTGGAAGCACATACACATATGGACTACTGTTTAGGCGCATTACAAGATAAAAGGTGATTGCAACCCTCTTGGAAAATAGCAGGAAGTGTGCCGGGGAAACACGGGCCCTGAGGCTATACTGTGGACTTTACACATATGGAATTCACTTAGGTCTCTACATATGGAAGCCAGCCCTCTACTGGTTCTCACGGATTCTTTGAATGAGGGCCTGGCACCGGATGCTCCACCACATCTGGCTGCCGAGGGGATGGAGGAAATCAACAGGGTCTACTGTATGGACTTTCTGGAGCAGTTATAGCAAGTCGACCTGAAGCTGGGATCTCTCAGTGCTTCTTACCATTTGAGGTAAGAACCTGAAGGTTTGTGTCCGGTCTACATAGCGTTTCAATGCTCGGGTGAGACAGAACAAAGCTTGGGCTGGGTCTGCCTCCTCTGGGGGCACTGCTTTCAGGCTCACCAATTGTTCCATAAAGGGAGTAGTTGGGAACCTTGGGCACATAGAGGGGAGGCATGGAGGATTTAGCCTTCTCACCCTTCTAAGAAACCTGAAGATCAGGTCATGCTTCCCCAGTGACTTCCCTTCTACGGAGTCGCAGCCACGTAGACTTTAAGGGTGGAGAGAGAAAGTCTTCTCTCCAATCCTTGCTGCAAAAAGGACCGCATGACTCTGACCAGGCAAGTTTGGTGAGTTTTGACGAGTACCTACAGGCCCGGAAGGGGAGCGATGGCTTGCCACACAACCGACAGCTCCCCCGGAGGGAATTCCGTATACCCCAGTGCTGCCCCACCGTCAAGGGCCGTGAGGGAGGACAAGCCACTGGGATGGTTTCTGGCAGTGAAAGGTGTCATCCACGACCCAGTGAGCTCATCATGCACTTCCTGGAAGAAAGGCACCTGTGGAGTTCGGCCCTGAGAACCAGCACAAATCACCCTGAGTAACCAATCATCCAGCCTTGAGGGTTCTGGACTCAAGGTTTGAGGTTTCCACTCAAGCCTGATGCTTTCGGAGGCCCGGGAAAGCATAGCCATGATTTCCATATCTGAATCCTGCACCACTGGCTACCAAGAGGGCGGGAGCACTGACAGATCGTCCTCTCCAGAAAGGTCTGGCTCACCCTTCGATGCAGCGATCGACATCCGATAGTCATGGGAGCACAGAAAGATTCAAGTGGTACCCCACAGGAGGGTCCAGCCTGTTCTCTCGGCAGCCCCACTGGCTGCAAGGTCCTTGGAGGGTGGTTGCTCGGAGGGGAATTTTCTCACACAAGACCAATCTGGCGTGCAACCGTGTGCAGCAGTGTAGAAATATATTAGTCTACTGCTGCACTACAAGCGCTAATTAAAGTAACAGTGCATTGTTTGCAGTAAATATAAAGATGGATTGACACAAAAATTTAGCAATAATACCACAAATGCATATAATTTAAGTCTGTTGTGACAATGTTTGCATTTGTAATTAAAATAATGGATAGATGTTGTGTTTGTGGTAAAAAGCCATGGATCAGTAGCTGACTCTTCTGTGAAAGAGAACAAAAAATCAACAAAAGAGCAATGATAGGTGCTATAACAAGTCTCAGTTAGCTTAAACACAGAAAGGGCTTTTAAATAATGTAATAAAATAAAAAATAGAATAGAAAAAGAATAGAACAAGCCATGTGTTAGAGGTCTTTTTTTGTAATTGTATAATAAATCAAAAGAAAATAGATATAATACAAAAAGATTAGAAAGGTAGCTAGATTTTTTTTTTTTAAGAATATAATTAGAATGAGTGCTAAAGTTAAGGACTCAGCTGCTCGGAATTAGTTGGGCAGGTCATTCCACCAGAACTGAACATTTAATTTAAAAGACAGCACAAGTGACTTTTGTGGAATGGCACAATCAAGCGACGTTCACTTGCAGAGTGCACATAAGTCTGAAGTAATGAATTTAGGTAAAGGGGTGCAGAGCCAGTGGTGGTTTTGTATGCAAACATCAATGCCTTGAATTTTATGCAAGCAGCTATTGGTAGCCTGTGCAAATTGATAAACAGACGTGTGATGTGTATTCTTTTCGGCTCATTAAAAATAAATCTTGCTGCCGCGTTCTGGATTAATTGTAAAGCTTTGTTAGAACTGGCTAGGAGACCTGCCAAGAGAGCATTGCAATAGTCCAGCCTGGACAGAACAAGAGCTTGAACAAGGAGTTGTGCCGCATGTTCTGAAAGAAAGGGCCTGAGTGTGAACCTTAAATAATTAACTAAAAATGAATATTTTTTGGTCAGATTAAGATTTTTTTTTCTGTACAATAAATAGTGACCACTGTTGTCAAACTGAATTTTAAATTATGATGTAAACCAAGTTAAACTTCAGTCAGCATTTCGCACAGTGCTATTAAATGGCTTTTTCGGAAGAGTTCAAATATACACTGAACAAATAGAGAATAGGGAACGAGATGCTGTGTCCTCTAGAGAGAGTTTTGGGAATGCTGTGAGCGTGACCGTGTCTGAAACATGAATGAAATAACGACAATGAACTTGACACTGGCAGGCGGAAGCCTATGATGTAAGCAAATGAGTGACTGCGAATATAAAAAAGTCACTTGTAGAACACATCATCCTCTTTTTTTTGTCTAAGGAGACACAGGCATGATACCCAAGTATGGCACAGAGATGCTGTGTCTCGTTCCCTATTCTCAGGGAACCATGGTTTCATGCGTAACCTGAGACATTCCCTTTCGAAAGGGAACTCCATGCTGCGCTCCAGAGGGCACTTTGGGAACGTATACAAATGCTCACGCTCAAGCTCATAATAGACTGTTTCACCCGCTTCAAAAAAAACTGCAGATCATAAAACCGGCAAACAGTGGGAATACAGTAATCAGGACAAAGGTAAGCTGCACTCCATCTAGATGCTAGTTTAGTGACTTTTAGTGCTAACAACCATTCACACATGTACTTTTAACTATGTGTTTCAAAAGTGAAGTTAGTAGCTGTCAACCCTCCTGTTTTTTTCCAGGGTTCTCAAGTATTTGAACTCTTTTCCTGCTGTCTTCCCATTTTAGTATTTTCCTGTAAAATATCCCATTAGCCCTTCCATCAGACCTTCAGTGAAACAGATGTTTTCTAAGCATCGTTTTGCTTACTTGAAAGCAACCTTAGCGTGATGATGTATTTTTGTAATATCGGATACTTGGTCTCTGTGGTCGCGCCCCCAAGCAGGAAAGCAGTGGAAAGTTAATACATTTTCATATTTTTCCCATGGCGATTATGTTTTTGTGCTATTACACCCCACAATACAGCAACGTTTTACCATGGTTGAAATAGATTTTTAATTAATTTAATTAAGACACACTCCCACACTGAGTGGTAGTATGTCTTAACACTGAGCAGTAGTCCGAGTAGCAGTAAAGGAGGCCATCAACATGGCAGCCACGCCAAGTAATGAAGTCACGATGCCCAAACGCTATTCCCTCAAGAATCAGGCAAGAACAGAAATTGTGGTGAATGCATCATATTAAGTTTGTTCAACTCCCTCGAGAGGCGAACGCGCTCGTGCAAACACTGGCAAAAACGTGAGTACCTCTGCTCTAGTACTGCCATGAATGCAAATGTGAGCGCATCCTACCCAATGTCAAGTTCATTGTCATTATTTCATTCATGCTTCAGACACCAGTCACGCTGACAGTGTTCCCAAAGCGCCCTCTAAAGGACGCAGCGTGGAGTTCCCTTTTGAAAGGGAACTAATACTTTTTCTATGTACACAAAAGGCCTATTTGTCTCAAATATTGTTCACAAATATGTCTAAATCTGTGTTAATGAGCACTTCATCTTTGCTGAGATAATCCATCCACCTCACAGGTATCAAGACGCTTATTAGACAGCATGATTATTGCACAGGTATGCCTTAAGCTGGCCACAATAAAAGGCCACTGTAAAATGTGCAGTTTTATCACACAGCAGAATGCCACAAATGTTGCAAGTTTTGAAGAAGTGTGCAGCTGGCATGCTGACTGCAGGAATGTCCACCAGAGCTGTTGAATTAAATGTTCATTTCTCTACCATACTCCGTCTCCAAACGCATTTAAGATAATCTGGTCTCACAACCGCAGACCACGAGTAACCACACCAGCCCAGGTCCTCCATATCCAGCATCTTAACTAGAGATGTTCCGATACCCTTTTTCTCTTCCCGATACCGATTCCGATACCTGGGCTCAGGGTATCGGCCGATACCGAGTACTGATCCGATACCTGGGTGTATATCTGTATATACAGCTGTATATACTACTAGCCCTGTGTAAATTGCTAGAATTTTTTTATGGTGTGCTTCAGACAGATCCCTCAATAAAACATGAACAAATACATGGTGAACTACTGTATTTATTACAGTATTTTTATTATCTAACATGAATTTGACAGTATTATTTATTTTCTTATGCAAAAAAGAACTTCAAATGCAGCCAAAAATCTAACACCGCAAACTAAAAAAGGTATTTAAGTTTTACAATATAACTGTATAAAAAAACTGCAACAAATAAGTCTAGGAATATAAAAAAAGATCTATTAATCAGATAATCTCTAACAAGTAAAAAACAAGTAAAAAACAAGCAACCATCTAGGCATAATTATTATTATTATAGAGATGTATTATTATTACTGTAGGCTACAACAGTAGCTTTATATATTGTCAATTTACTCATGTAAACCAAACATTTATTTTAATGGGCTGCCATGAAGATCTTTGAGTGTCTGTGTTTATGATATGACAGTATTCTCAAATGAAACGGTAAATTCTCATGAAGTGACGGTTTATGCGTTCGTGTCCTCATGACACACAGCAGAGACTACAAAACAGCGAGCTCTCGCGCATCTGTGCCAGTCACCCACAGAGATGTAGATTTTGCGGGAGTAATATTTAAATAGTATTTTGCAGTTTAATATTCACAGACACTAGTATATATTCGGCTACTGTCTGGAGCCCTGCGTTTTGACTTACACGGAAGCGACTGAACGCAGTTGCCGGTACTGAATATACTCGAGAGTCTGTAACTACCGGTACTACAGAGACATACTGCTAACCACTGATCTATAATATAGTAGCGGCTTCACTGTCTTTTGGCAGTTTAGAATGTGATGAGTGATCCAGTCATATATAGATAAGGGCTGCTAACGCGTTTTCATTTCTTCTTCGCTGCTCTAAACAGGGGTTGCTTGTGGCAACACAGCACAACTTCCTGTGTTTTCAATGCATTTTGAGCAGCGAAGAAGAACCGTGCAGCGGTTAGGCAAAGCTTGCGGTCATAACTAGGTCTTTTTTAAGAAAATGGTATCGGATCGGTATATGGGTTCATGTACTCGCCGATGCCGATGCCAGAATTTGTTGTGGTATCGGAGATATTTCCGATACTAGTATCGGAATCGGAACAACTCTAATCTTAACCTCCAAGATCGTCTGAGACCAGCCAACTGGACAGCTGCTGGAACAATCGGTTTGCATAACCAAATAATTTCTGCACAAACTTTCAGAAACTGTCTCAGGGAAGCTCGTCGTGCTCATTGGAGTTTAGACCTGACTGCAGTTCTGCGTCGTAACCGACTTGAGTGGGCAAAAACCCACATTCGATGGTGTCTGGCACTGGAGAGATGTTGTCTTCATGGATGAATCCCGGTCTTCACTGTACAGAGCAGATGGCAGACAGCGTGTATGGCATCGTGTGGAGGAGCACTTTGCTGACGTCAACTTTGTGTATTGAGTGTCCCATGGTGGCGGTGGGGTTATGGTATGGGCAGGCATACGTTATGGACAACGAACACCAGTGCATTTTTTTTTATGGCATTTGAAATGCACAGAGATACCGTGATGAGATCTAGAGGTCCATTAATGTGCCATTATTCCAATCAACAACCTGATCATCTCTATTCAAAGGAGATGTGTTGCACTGTATGAGGCAAATAGTGGTCTCACCAAATACTGACTGGCTTTTGGAACTCCCCCGGACCCCCCAATACAGTAAAACTGCACATTTTAAAGTGGCCTTTTATTTTGGCCAGCCTAAGGCACACCTGTGGAATGATCATGATGTCTAATTAGCATCTTGATATGCCACACCTGTGTGGTGGATGAATTATCTCAGCAAAGGAGAAGTGATCACTCACACAGATTTAGACAATTTTGTGAGAAAATTATTTGAGAGAAATAGGCCTTTTGTGTACATAGAAAAAGTCTAAGATCTTTGAGTTCAGCTCATGAAAAATGGGGGCAAAAACAAAAGTGTTGAATTTATAATTTTGGTCAGTGTATATTGCATGATTCACACCTGTATTTGTAATACTTTAATGGTGCTTTTTTAAACTTTGGAGCTTTAACCTTTTAACTGTCACCCCCATTTTTGAACATAGACGTGGAAGTACACTATTCACACTTAAATTGTTATAAATCAAAAACGCTTTTGAATACAGACCAAAGGTTGGTCTCTTTTTAAAGAAGACAATCTGCAGATTATTGCAGAAGTGAAATCATTTAAAAAAATGAAAGCATAAAAAAGTTATAGAAGTTTAAATTGACTGTAAATACATTTATTATTTTATTTTTATTATATTTTATATAAAATAAATATTTAATAAAATATGTTTTAATCCAAAATTGCTATAAAATTAAAGCCATATGTCTAAATAAGTTGTGTTCCAAATTTGAAGTTGATATGAAAAAAATGTAGGTTCATATGCAATTTTGTTTAGGCGTTATACCACAAAAAGCCACCGGGGGCCATTGAAACTCCATTGAATTTTTTGGATGCATTTGTTTGTCACAAATGTATCAATTTCTCTCTCAATATTATGTCTATGACAAAATAACCACCAAATATGGAATCTTGAGACTCAGACCTTTCCAACGATATGTATTTTGTCAAGATTATGAAAAGTTTTGATTCTAAAAGACCGTAATATATTTGGAATATGACCCCTCCCACTAAGGGGGAGGACCACGCTAAAAGATTTTAAAGTACGATTTCCATGGAAACGCAGTGTTCGATTTCAAAATGGTTTTCATAAGATGAATTTGGAGTATATAAGCTTTCAAATGATATATAATTTATGATGATTACTAAAATATGTGATAGGGAAAAAGGAAGCGGAATAGATTTTTTGTAACAAAGGTCAGAACTCCAGTTATGATGTATATGTTTTGAGGTGCACTCTTTTTATAAATTAATCTTTTACTGTTCCTTCATAATTTTTTAACAACAAAACGTGGTCAAATATCTATTTAGGAGTCTTAGACCTTTCCAACGATATATAGTTTGTCATGATTAGATTAGGATATAATTGTAATATATTGAAGTAAATTTAGGCGTCCCGTATACGGGACGGTGACATTTATCAGGTTAAAGTTCCAAAGATCAACTTAGACAATCAATAAAATCTCCCTTTTTGTGTTCTGCGGAAGAAAAAAAATCATACAGGCTTAAAATGACATGAAGTTGAGTAAATTTTACTTTTAGAGTGAGCTATCCTTTAAAAATTGAGACTTTCTTTGCGTTCAGGATTTCTTATTTGGATCTGGGCTTGAAAAAACACTAGTTGTTTAGACATAAAGCTTATTTGTTTAACTTAAAAATAGACTAAAATAGTCTTCAACAGAACTAAACCTTAGCTTAAATAGGGCCTGCTGATGCTAACCAGCCAAACCTTGACACCAGCTAAGCCAGTCAAAGAATAAAGAACTTTAATTCTGTT
The DNA here is from genome assembly GCF_023724105.1 of Carassius gibelio. Classification (NCBI taxonomy): domain Eukaryota; kingdom Metazoa; phylum Chordata; class Actinopteri; order Cypriniformes; family Cyprinidae; genus Carassius; species Carassius gibelio. The sequence goes on from NC_068381.1 coordinate 26,754,331, forward strand.
GAGTTTCTTTTTTTAACACTCCTCTCAGTCACCATCCTCTCCTATCATGATACATTTTTCAAGATCTACAAAAGACATGAAATCAGAAACCAAGGTCGAGCTATTAAGAGATGCTTAGAATGTGGGCTGTCAATATTTCATCAGTATTAATCTGGTAGCGAAAGTCACAAAGTGACATTGTTACAAAGATTTTTCAAAAGACAAAGGCAAAAAGATGGAAAAAAACAACGATTCATAACTAACATTCAGATATTTCTATTCATATGTATTGTGAGTTTAAGGTAGAAGACAGGAATATTTAATCACATTTCCCTTGATTAGTTGTGAAAAAAAAGCTGTTTTTCAATCCAACTTTTCGATTAAACAGCTTGTGTGGCTGCATACCTTTAGAAACTGTGAGAGTTCACATATGCTGATGCTCATAAATATGCGATTTTCTGCCCAGTGATCTATTGAGTGAAGGTTCTCAAAGATGAGGCAAGCATTCACAAACTACTTCCATTATAAATAACTGAACAACTGATCATAGATCACACAAATCAAGACATGCTTTGTTAAAACAGGTTTGCAGATTGAGACGTCAGATGAATTGTCCAGACCTTCCTTTTTGGTTGTTTCTTTTCGTTGTCATTTTTCATTCATGCTAAGATTAGATTAGACAGCCTCATTGCGATTATCTATACAGACCTTCATCAGGCTCAAATAATACATGAGTCAACTCATTGTGCCTCTTGTTGGGGTCAATTAGCTTCCCACCGACTTCAAAATTAAGTTGATAGCACTTGATTGCATTTGAGCACAGAACTTTTTTTTCTCATTTGAAGGTTGAAATTAGATTTTTGTTGATGATCTTTAGATCTTAGGTCGCCTTTATAAAATGATTCATAAAAAGACCAGCAAGAATCTCAGTGCATGCACAGTTACACTGAAAGAAATTTGGATTTACTTTTTTACTCCGTTTTTAGTAAGACATTTTTAGTACATTTCATAAATAATTACACAGAAACAGCAAGCAACATATTAAATTAAACTTTTTTTTTTTTTTATGAAAAGACTGAAATAGTGGGGGGGGGGCATTATGGTGACTTCGGTATTCATTTTATGGTGGCCTTTAACCTTTTAAAGAACTAAAAATCTTTAAAAGGTTTAAAGAACTGAATTTAAATATTAAAATAGAGAGAACATATCACATTTCAAGTAAATAAATAAAATATGTTAGCTGAAGAATCCCCAAAATAATAGTGTCACATGTACAGTGTTCATAGGCTGTTTTCTACTTGTAATAGACATTTTTTGTTATCTTAAAGCTGAACTATATGTACACTTACACAAATGTTTCCTTCAAGTAAATTTCATTTAAACTTAAAGATAAATTATTTTTTCCAAGTAAGTATACTAAAATCACCGTTCTAGTGCAAACCCAGTTTATAGAAGTTGGGACATTTTATAAAATGCAATAAAATCATGAACCTGTGATTTGTTCATTCTTTTTTACTTTTGAATTGAAATTGAAAGTGACATTCAGCCAAGTATGGTGACCCATACTCAGAATTTGTGCTCTGCATTTAACCCATCCGAAATGCACACACACAGAGCAGTGAACACAAACACACACACTGTGAGCACACACCCGGAGCAGTGGGCAGCCATTTATGCTGCGGCGCCCGGGGAGCAGTTGGGGGTTCGATTCCTTGCTCAAGGGCACCTAAGTCGTGGTATTGAAGGTGGAGAGAAAGCTGTTCATGCACTCCCCCCACCCACAATTCCGTCCGGCCCGAGACTAGAACTCACAACCCTTCGATTGGGAGTCCAACCCTCTAACCATTAGGCCACGACTTCCCCTTTTATTTAATTGACAGAGTTACAAAGAATAACAAAAAGCATCCTCTCAGTAAAACCATCATCCCCCCTTTTGGGTTACTAATGTGTATTATGGGAAACTTATCATGCAAATGAAATGTTAAAATTATCTACATGAGCTAATTCATGAATAATAGCAATTGGCTAATCAGAACTTGGTTCTATGACAAGCTGCGCACAAGCGGAAGCAAGTTTTTCGCACAAAATTGTTCAAGCATAACTTTTACATTTCTTTAAAAAGAAGACAACATAAAAGGTATGATTTTCCTTCATTAGAATTTAAAATCATTCCCGACATAATGTTATTGTGCTGTATGTGTAACTGTGAGGGATTGAGAGTTGATAGGAGAGCTGACATTGTCCAGTCATCGACCTGGCAAAAACCTAACAAAAACTCGCCTTGAGAGTTCAAAAGCATTCACTGCACGATGAAGCCTATTAGAATACAGGTAAAATAGACTTAGGCAAGAAAAAAAAACATGTATGAGTTTTTATGTTTTTATATTCATTGCACAAGCAATGTATTTTTCAAAATAAACACAGAGCAGCACATCAGTCGTCCGTGAGGGGCGCAAATAAAAAGCAAAACATAAACTAAAGCCCAGGCCTGGTCCTCTCTCGTCCTTCACTGTCGTTGCTCCAGTTTTATATCCTTCCATCTCCTACGTGGGACTCCAGACCAGCGGTGGGTCGCAGGTGTCGCTGATTTCCCAATCATTCCACCTGCCTCACTCCTCGTTCCCACGTCCCTCAGCCCCGCCCCACTCGTCACACTAATATCACATAGAATTTAGGATGGATATTATGCATACTGGGACGCAGGCTTGTTACGTTTCTAATTGAATCAGCCATTTTGAATGAGTCTTTTGATTTGAACGATTCAATAAATCCTTTATCAAAACATGGGCCACCTACTTGTAGTTTTATTGTCATCATTATTTATCCATTACAAACCTAAACCAGCCAAAGTTTCAGCACTAAAGCACATTTGTTTAATTATCAATATTAACCAAAAAAATCATTTCATTTCAGGCCCAAGACGGAAAAAAAATAAGCTTATGTTGTTTTTGAGAGATGGAAGTGCATATCGCTTGGCATCACAACTATTCAGTGTTTTCAAACCACATAATAATGTAGATAAAAATAAAAAAGAAGATATTGACCACCCCATCCCCATTTTTTTTACAATTTGAACACTGTGTACCCACTATGGTTTTCTAACATTTGGTTCTTATCGAGTCCTAAGATAGGGTTACACTTAGCTTAGGGTACAGACAGCACAACAGGTTGTGAAGACATTCTAGAACTTAGTATTTATAGGCCTTCACCACACAGCAGCAGGATACGGTTATCAGTTCTGTCTTGGTAAATCAGGTTCCCGCTTTGTTTGTAATGTCCAACATTGCTAGTTTCCTGCAAATTAGTTCTGCTGATGTTAAACTATAACACAGAGCAGTGTGCAACAGAATAATAAGCACACGTAACATAAATTAACATAGTTAATTAACAATACAGTTTATGGTCTATACGGCTCAGCAGTGTTAACAAATATGCATAATATGCGATATTACAATGTAGTATACTGTGGGCTTACATGCTTTTGAAATAGAAAATTAAAGACAAGCCCATAAGAGACTGAATGCCTGAAGAGAATATAATGATAGCATTTATTGACATATTGTTGTATGGTCACATTTTCTGTCAAAAAAAAAAAAAAAAGAATATTTAGAGACTTGTGTTTCCCTTATCATCGGATTAAGTAAAACAATCACAGTTTCTGGGTATGAACTTGGCCAGAGGCAAAGTAGTGTAAATATGAGTCCTCAAAACAGATATAAGGCAAAATAACTTTGTGGTCAATTGTGTTTCACAGATGATGGAACCAGGTACTGTATGTATTATAAGTACAGTAACATGCCATTCCCTTTAAACATGTTTGGAACGACATGAGTGTGAGTAATTAAAGGGTCATAAATCCTTTGACTAGCCTACCTTTTGTGAGATTTTAGTAGAGGTGTTTGTGTTGCACATCACAGAAAACAATGTTAGCATCTATAAAAAATAAATAAATAAATAAATAAATAAATAAATAAAATAAAATAAATATTGGAGAAAACTGGTTAAACCATTAAAAAAATGTGTTCTGTTTAGTATGAATGTAATCTGGACCAAATTCATCATGAACCACCAACATCAGTTGTGTCACTTTACTGTCATTCACAACTTCTCTCTTGTGGCCTTATGGGATGATAAAATGCCCATCAGATGTACACTCCAGAATCTCACTGGAAATAGTAGGTTGCCATACGGCAGAAGGGAAGTATGTGATTTCAGATGCATAATGTTTCGCTTATTCCTTGTCCAGCCTGGGAAGTTGATACATTGATGTTTCTGTGTGTTCTTGGTTTTGTTTCTTGGTTTTCCCGGTGTTCCTGTACTTGATGTGTATAATTATCTTCATTTAAGAACCTGGACCCACTTTATATTGTGTCCATAATACCTGTGTACTCATATAGTAATTATATGTGAACATACAGTAGTATGAAACCACAGTGTAAGTACACATTAGTACATAGTATCTACAGCTGTAATATTTGTGTAACTATACATATGTAATAACCCACTGAATGGTATAAGTACAAACCAGTAAGACCAGTAAGTTAGGCTTTATATATAAATTGTGTATAGTGTCCAGTATGTTACATTTTCTATAAAGTGGACAGTTCCTGAGGAGTACCATGCAAGTACACTGGTATTTCAATATTGCACCAACTACAGACCCAACTCCCCCCACTTTACATATCCCTAAACCTGCCCATTTCCACCCCCCTGGATCACATTTTCACCCCTAGACCTACCCATCCCCCCCCCCCCCCCCTGGATTGGATGGTTGCAATTACTCTTATACATAGTGTTGTTACAAAATGTAGTTATATATGTCCTGTTACACATTTGTACTTACACAAACCATCCTGAGGTACACAGTTATTAGGGACACTATATAAAGTGGGACCAAATGTTTATTTTGCTGCTGTGTTTCTTTTTTTGTGCTTTACTCCTTTAAGTTAAACAGTACCAGCATGAAAAAATACATCAGCTGATAAACTGGTAAAGGTACTGTATGATGACCACAATAGACAATTATTTCTGGTGCACATGCTCTCAGGTTATGTAAGGATAGACAAAGGAACTATTCTTATATGGAAATCCAGGAAGATTTTGCTATAACTCAATGCGAAGCATTCACTTTTGTAATTATCTTTAGAATAATGCTTCACAAGACATCTTCAGAAATTGTCTCCAGCACTCTTACGTTTAGATTGCCAGCGACCCGCTTGGAACATTTTTGCTCTGATTGATCTGTACTGGCATAGTCACTTTCATCTCTTTTTTTTTTTTTTTTTTTTTTTTTGCGGAGCAATCACAACCCATTTAATTTTAAGCTCCGAACTGTTCAGACAATTGGATAAATCGTTAAAAAGCTACCAATGACATATTCAGAAACATAAGTAAAGGCGGGTTGTCAGTCCGTGCGATCGAACAAGTGTACTTACTGCAGCGATTTGGGTAATCTTCCTTTATGTAAGACTTATTCTCTGTCGATTGTGCAGACAAAAAAAGAGCTATTTCACACAAATGTGAGATTCTCTAATATGTGACACAGTCGTCTTTGCCTTTTGTGGCTTTGTGCTTTACAGACGTTCTGATTAAAGGAGTAGATTGGTTTTAAGTCTTTTGTGTTCAGAAAAAAAATATATATATAAATTACGCTGAATCATTTGTTGGAAGTTTAAACGCTAAAAACATCTGGTGATAGGCACTAAAGTCTCTACAGCAGTTTTTCCTTAAGAAGGTCAAGGCTCGGGATTAATCTGCATGCTACTGGAGAAAAGTCAGGCTAATTCTTTCAACGGTCCGTGGGGAGATTCAGAAGTGTTTGCACCGTAGTCATTAGTGCTTGTTAGAAAGTCACTATAAGTGCAAACATATATGATTCCGCATGCTGTGGGTGTGAGAGTGATTTTTAGTCTGATGAATAGATAATATATGAGGGGCTATTTCATCAGCTCACTCCCGTAGCTCATGTTTATACAGAGATACTTTGGAGCATTTTAACTTGCAACGCTATTCTCTCCAGAAATGGTGGTCTGTCTGCAATTATTGCGTGGGCATGGCAAAATCAGACCCCATGGAGTGACCGCATTTTGGCTGTGATGTTACGCTAGCTTTGTGACAAGGCTTTTTATTTCAATTATTCACCCACATGCTGTGTGTTTGTCTCTAATCAGCATCCAGACTAATTAAGCACACATTTCTGCAGCTAAATGTTAGTGTTTGTTGGATGTCGACCAATCCATTATCTCTTATTTTGAGAGTTCCCTTTAACTGGCACCTTAACGTGCCATTTGGACCCCTGCAGAATGTTGAGTGAGACCATCCTATTCATCTTTTAGTCATTAAGTCCGATTTAATAAAGGGAACTAGCAGCCCACACGGGCAGAGTGATCTACAGTATGACATACAAATGACGCACGCATCCTTTAAAAGTACGTACTTTATAATGCAGCGTCTAATTAATGCACTCTTTCAGAACACAAAAGTAATCTGTTCGCAGAAAAATGGCAGGCATGACAACGTTCACCTGTCACGAATGTTTTTTTTTATGTTTTTTGTTGTTGTTTTTTGTGAACATTTCTTTTTATTCACACGTCTAGATTATGGTAACAGACCTTTTGTATGCAGTTTCAATGTGAGTCACTCAAAAGTCACAAGAGCACTTTGGGTAGTGTCTGTATGCTAAATAAGAGCATAATTATAGCTTTAAATTTAATAGTTTAGGTTTGAAAATCCTTGCCATATTCAAAGAGCATAATGAGTAATATTTTTTTTGACGTCATCCTTGAAAGCATGCTGACATTTATAAATTCCACTCCTATCATGAATCAAAAATCCTGAGGGAGAGAAGTCTCTTTCTTATTAACACCTTTTTCTACCATAATCAACTATGACAGTGTCTTGTGAGCATTTTGCGGCATCCGGCATTAAAGAACGACAGATCAAACAGAGTCCAAGCAAACCAACACAATTATAACAAGCTCCGTAGGGAGTGAAATAAAGAGTCTCAACTTTTCTAAAGGAAATAGCAAAACATCCCACTCTCAGATTCCAGGTTCTTTGCTGATTTAGTTTGGGGAGAAAGGGATTGTTGGAAGTAATGTGTTTTAATAAGTTAGGAATCACATGGGATGGATTTGATTCAAGCTGTTTATTTCCTTTATGGAACTTATTAAACGGGAGTAGCAGATTTGGGCCTCTATGCTATATACAACTTTATGCAGCTGTTGACATTGGTGGCAAGATGAATTATTAAATTGGTTAACGAAACTCATTAAAGCATACTGCACCCGAACATGGGAAATATATTTTGCTTCATCCTCAGAGCTGTTTGAATAATGAACAGCTGAAACTATTCAGCTGAGCTTGTAGCGAGTAAGTGAGTATACAATAGTTCTTGCTCGTTCCTTAACATTATTGACAATATATTAAGCAGTGAGACGGCTAAAAAGCATTGCGATTTCTCGTTCCATATAGCTTATGAATCCCATAGTTACAGAAACATTTAATTCTTCGCTGACAACTTTCTAGGATCTTTGTCAGAATGGTGGCTTAGTCACAAATGCTATGCTAACATCGGCTGGTGACATAAATATAAATGCCCCGGATCTTGACAGTGAGTGACAAGAGTAGTAGATGTTTGACAAGCGGATCACAAGCACAAAAAAGTCGACTGAAAATTCGCTATGCCCCACTAGCATCAACAACATTTTGGTATGAATGCTAATATAATTGAGGGACCAGCCTGATGTGCTCAACATTTGTGCCTATTGAAATCACTATAATTATGTGAGCTCAGGAGAGTGCAGACAAGTTAGATAGCAACCAAATTGGATTCTTACTTTATTTATTATGCTGATTTGCAAGATGTGCTGTATGGTTGGTTGCTGTTGATGCTGAAATATGGAATGGTGTGATTAGCATTGCTAGTGCTGCTGTTTTTATTCCTGTGGGCGAATTAGTGAGCAATCAGCTGTCTGTTGGGAATTTGAAATGGCAGGTTAAGATCCATGATCTCATTTGGTCTCTTTGGCCCATAACAGTGACCCCGTACAGCTAGCTCTAGTATTGAGATTTAGTTTTAGGACGATTACTTAATGTAAAAACACCCCTTTTAAAGTAGTTAACTGGAGTCAATGGAAGTAAGTAGTAGTTAATGCGCAAAGCTGATCTCATTCATTATTCATCCGGAACAGCATGATTTACAACAGTGAGCCCAAGCTATATTCAAGTGATTATTATGTTTTGAATATGGATATTTTTATTCCAAAATAACATCGATTCGCTACAGGAGGCCTTTGTTCACCCCCCGGAGCCGTGTGAGACAATTAATGGATGCGCTTTTTGTTAAACTTCTCTTGGACTGATGCAGTGCAACACCAGCTGAGTGGCATCAAACAGCCTGAAAGATCAAACACAATTTTTTCAATAACTCTGGATTCATCTGAAAGAAGAAAGTCATGTACACCTAGGATGACTTCAGCGTGAGTAATTTATGGCCTAATTTTCATTTTTGGGTTAACTAAACTTTAAGTTTAGGAAAAGCAAACCGCTGGGAAAGGAAAAGTGTGTAACAGTATATTGTATCCGGTTGCTCTTAAAGTTATAGCAGTCTAATATTCTAATATTTGTTACTCATGTTAATCAAACAACAAAAATCTCTCACTGCTCTTGACTAAATCATTTTTGTTACTTTAATAAGAAGAAATATAGTTTTAATTTACACATTGAAGAGTATGCAGTGTTTTATACATTTTTTTTTTCTTTTACAATGTACCGTTTCTATTTATTTGTTGTACTGTAATTTTTTTTTTTAAATTAGTTTCTTGTTCAATATTTAATAAGTGTTTTTTTAGGTTTTGGTGGTATTGAAGTAGTGACAAGAATTATTACATTTTTCTGATATCAAAAAATTTAATTCAAACATGATTTTCTGCTTGTTTCGACTCTTACTCAAATAATTAAACACTTTAATCCATTTAGCTGGATATCTGTACATTTCTTTGGGTGTGTATATATATATATATATATATATATATATATATATATATATATATATATTTATTAAGGCCGGGACTTTAACGCGTTAATTGAGATTAATTAATTACACACAAAATAACGCGTTAATTAAGATTCATTAATTACAGAAAAAAATTCCCACATTTTTAATAACATATTTTTGCACCGCGGAACGTTTCTCACTGGATGAGTTTCGGCGGACCGATTATACTGGAGCACCAACTAGCGTTCGCATATCACCGCAGCACATCGAGCCTAAAGTATCACCTCAACGCAAAACATATAGCAGCTAGCGTGAACTTTATGTTGAACTATGTATTATTTTGTTGGTGCAACTGCCACTTTATGTTGAACTCTTTATTGTTTTGGCCAAGGTTATTGAGAGTTGGACTTAGTATGTTATGGCCTCTGAAGCAACAGAGAGATGTTTTCTAATAGTCAGGGTTTCCAATGTTCTGAATGTACTTGACAGTATTGTGTTTTACTTAAAGGGGGGGGGGGTGAAATGCTCGTTTTCACTCAATATCCTGTTAATCTTGAGTACCTATAGAGTAGTACTGCATCCTTCATAACTCCAAAAAGTCTTTAGTTTTATTATATTCATAAGAGAAAGATAGTCTGTACCGATTTTTCCCGGAAAAACACGACTGGCTGGAGGCGTGACGTGTGGGCGGAGCTAAAGAATCACGAGCACGAATAGGCTTTTGCGTTGAGAGCATGTGGAAACTGTGACATTACCGTGAGGGAAAAGCCATCATCCAAAACAAACCATGGCTTACAGTCAAATTCAGCCGTTTATTTATGATCCAGAATCAGATCCCGAGGCTGAAACTGAACGAGAGCAGCAGCAGCAACGACTCGCTCCGAGAGGGGCTCGAACCCGGGTCTCCGGCATGGGAGGGGACGCACTAACAAGGAGGCAGAGATATTTTAAGCAGTTTTACTCACCGCCTGCGGTTCCAACAGACGATTGTGACCCTTTTTCGTTGGGATTACATCATCCTTAAGAAATAAACGATACGCAAATCCGTCGTCAAACTGGCCCATGTTTGTAGAACAAGCATCTTCGAAATGCAGGGAACAAACAAAAACACTTGCACAACTCCGTTGATGCTCTGTAAAAATAAACTCCATCCACTGGTCCCTTAATGCTGTTTTTTTTTTTTTTGGTAATCTGTGCAGGGTTGTCTTGCCCTGGCAACCAAAAACACACTCCTTTTGTGACTTTTCGCGCCGCTCTCGCTCTGATCAGTGAATCGCTCTGATCAGTGAAATGTCTGTGCTCAGCCTCGCTATACGGGAGCGCGTGCTCTTCCGGCAGACGTGCCCTCAGGACCCATATAAGGAAATTCCGCTCCATCTAACGTCACACAGAGCCATACTCGAAAAAAACTTTCCGAAACTTGTGACAAACCGGAAGGAGTATTTTGGGAACAAAAATACTCCTTCAAACCTACAACTTAATTTTTGAAACTTTGTCCATGTCTTTAACAGTGTAAAAAACTCAGTATGCATGAAATAGCATTTCACCCCCCTTTAAAAAACAGTTTACAGAAGGTTCCAGCACCTATAAGCTACCTGAATTTCTGAATGTACTATTTCTAAATTATTTCTAAATATGCTATTGCTACACTTAATGGCAAAAATGGCACTGGTCTGCTAGACTTGGTTGAACAAAAATAAACAATATTTTGTTGCTTATGCTTATGTATTCAGTCATTATTCAATGGTATACTATAAATCCATGTGAAAAAAAAATACTTCTCACTGTTCTCAGGTCAAATATTTATATGCGATCAATTTCGATTAATTAATTACAAAGCCTCTAATTAATTAGATTAATTTTTATCGAGTCCCGGCCCTAATATTTATATGGATCACAGCTTAAGGACTTGCATGATGAGCTAATTTGCTAAAAAAGCTACACTTGTTACACTTTTCAAAACTCACATAATTAGTGCTTTTTAAAGGAAACTCAAGCCATTCATTCTTGGTTTTACGCTAATAGCAGTTTTCAATTTACTAGTCTGCTATTTCTCAGAATCAAACATTGACACTGCAATCATTATTACATTTAAATCAGGTTAAAAATGCTTTTCTTATAACTGATGTTTTAGTGATCGCAGTGCATGCAAAATGCAAACAGGTTTCTGCTTGTAGTCAAAACTGCGGACCACATACTGAACTGAGTACACAGATCACAGCCAGTATTAATGGTACTGGCCTGAAATTACTACTTAACCACTGATGCATAACAACAAAAGAATAGTTTTTTATGAACATTGGACCCCACTGACTTAAATTTATGAAAAAAAAAAAAAAAAAACTTATTTAATCTTCTTTTGGGTGCCAAAGAATAAAAGAAAGTAATCAAGGTTTGAAATGACATTGGCTTATTAAATGATGAGAGAATTTAAATTTTGGGTGGAAACTCTGAAGCTCTTTTTTGTCTGTTGAATGTGAATAGTGAGAAAATTAAGAGGCTCCATTCTGTCACTATGCAAACTGGAGCATAGTAAATGCTTAATGTGGACGCAGTTACAGCATTGCTTTGAATATTCATGCTATGAATATTCATGCATTATAGCACAACAGTGACCCAAATGCATCAGTTCTTAAGGTGACACCATCAATATTTAGACTTCCTTTTGCCAGTGCACATTTCACTTGTACATTTTTGTTTCTAATTCCACATTCATTCAAGATAAGACATCATGTTTCTTCAGCATAGCTGAACATAAGAATAATTCATGAGCTGTTATGTGTCTTATTTCATCTAGTCATTTAATGCAATGCTTCAGTGAAGAGACCAGCCTCGTTATCATTATTCTGTTGCCGTGGGTTCCTCTTCTAAGCTGTTTTGGAAGCAGTAAAAATGAGTTAATAATATATTCTATATTATCCTATGTTATATTCTAATATATTAATATATATTAGTGCTGTCAATCGATTAAAAAAAAATAACTAATTAATCGCACAATTTTTTAAAATTAATCGCGATTAATCGCAATTAAAAGACTGAAACTTTTTGGATATGTAAATGTAAAATGTAAATAATTAATGTAAACTCAAGACAAAGAAACTATTTAAATTCAAAATATGATTGTTTATTGGAATTTTTGTTTAACTTGTAACACAGATTTTCTCATGTAAACAACATACCTGCAATAAACCATCAATATGTAGCATATTTTTATTTGTATTTATTTTAATGAATTTACCAGAAATTGTAATATATGTATGTATGTATATTGTTAAAACCAAAGCTGTACTTCTTTAATAAAAAATAAAAAATAAAAAATTACAAAAACAGTAATATTGTGTTATATTATTACAATTTAAAATCACTGTTTTCTATTTAAATATATTTTAAAATGTAATTTATTCCTGTAAATAAGCTGTATTTTCAACATCATTACTGCAGTCTTTAGTGTCATATGATCCTTCAGATATAATTTTAATAAGCTAGTTTGGTGCTTAAGAAACATTTATTATTATTATTATTATTATTATTATTATCATCATCAATGTTGAAAACAATGTTTTACACAAACCTCTAAAGTCACGCAAAATTGAGCGTGTGAAGTGAATGAATGTTAACTTTATGATTGAAAAGAGTGCAAATCAAATACCAAATGCTGTTGACCCAATGTATCTTTCAGAAATCAGAGCTTGGAAAGTGTAATATCAACTTTAATAAATAATAGTTCTACCATTTCTGTATATTTAAAAGGTAACTTCTTTAATACAAATTTAAATACAAGAAAGCAAAAAAAAAAAAAAAAAAAAAAAAAAACAAGTCTTATTTCATGTTAGCTCCTTAAATACAGTTGCAAATTTTGATTTTAACAATGTGTTAAATATTGGAATGCCTAAGATTAATGAATGTTCAGAATAATTTTTAATTGCCAGTTTATGTTATAACGAATTAACTAATGTTAACTAACGAAGCTCTAATGTAAAGTGTGAATTAACAATGAAGAAATCAAAACAATTTCGAACAATTTTCAAAAGAATTTCAAACAATATCGTGGAGGGAGATTCCCTCTGGACAATGGACAGGTTTGGATGGAGAAAGCATAGGGGAAGTGAGAGAGAGAGACAGATGGCAGGGGTTCAGCACAGGGCACATCAACATCTGGTCCTCCGCGGTGGGACTGGACTGCTCCAGTACCACTTTTTTGATGACTTCCTTGACATCGGCCATCAGCCATCTGGGGCAGGTGTCCCAGAGCTGTTGCTCCAACACAAAGGGTGTGCCACATTCTCCGAGGTCCAGCAACCTGAAGCACAGCTCATGGACTTCCTGCTGGGCTTTGACGAGCGCTCAGAAACGGTGTTCCTGATTGTCCCTTATGCCCAGCAGGCCCAAGGTTTTTCCTGGTGAAGACCCGCGAGTGATTGGATGACCTCTGCAAATCGTAAACAATTCTTGCTCCAACAACAATCTCCCTAAGTAGCTTGAGTTCCTAATCAGTCTCTCTCCCTTACTTCCCAATTCCTGGTGGCTTTTATCCGGTCTCTCCACACTTATTACTGTAACGAGAAACAGGTGTTTATCATTGTCTCCTGCCTCTCTCTCCCGCTGCAGACCTCGCTGAACCACGCCCCCTTGCCAACAAAGTGTATCGGCTCTGATTGTTAGAAGATATTTACATAAATGTTATAATCACAAAAAAGTAATTATTTGAGTTAAACATGGCATATTTGTTCAGTGATAACTACGAAAACAAATAGTCATGCAGTTGTATTTCAATAAATTACATGTAGTGGAAAAGTTCAGTTATTTCAGTAAATCAACTCAAATTGTGAAATGTGTGTGTGACGAGTGGGGCAGGGCCGAGAGCCATGGGACCTCACCGGTCTCGAGCTTCTGAAGATCCCTCGTCGCTGGGGTCCTAGTAAGAAATGTCCTATGAGTTGAAAATGAGTAAAGACTCAGCTGTAGGAATTGAGATTGGGAGGTTATTTTTTCCATGTCTTTCTTTAAAAATGAAATGATGTCTGAACATCCAGTGATTAAAGGCTGCGTTCCCCTCCATTTTCCTCTATTTTGTTGCATTTCTTCTGAGTGTGATTCTGACACCCCTCCCCCTCTCCGCCGGAAAAACCCCAAGAATCATGAATGTATATAAATGCCAGATTTATTAGAAAAAAATATATAAATGTTAAAAAAAAGAAAAAAAAAGAAAAGAATTGTGAACGACTTATTACCATTGTGCAAATCATAAGTAATCATGTAATCCACGAAAAAGTAACTGTAGTCTGATTATGAGTATTTTAAAAAGTAGTTTACTGTAATTACAAGTACTTGAGTTTTGGAATCTGATTACGTAATCCAGATTACATGTAATCCGTTACTACCCAGCTCTGGTTACAAATACAGAAACAAATACTGGCTTCTCCCCACACCCCTATGAGTAATGATGCTGAAAATTCTGCTTCACCATCGCAAAAATAAATTCCATTTTAAAATATATTAAAATAGAAAACTGTTCTTTTATTTGTAATAATATTTCATGATTTTACTAATCAAAAAAGCAGTTTTGCTGTTTCACCACTGGACTCATTAACAAGCCACAAGCTTACACACCGCAGTCAGCCTGACTCCCAACAATGGGCCATAACATCCTTCAGGCCTCACGCTGTTTCTGAAGAAATGCACAGTGGCTGGGTTAATTGCTCCCGGTAAATATTTTAGCAAGTGCTAATATATATTGTTAGACTCAAATTACACTTCCTTCTTGGGTGTAAATGTCTGCTGCTTTTGCTTATTAATGTTCACAAAGATGTATTTAAGGTGACAAGATTAATTAATTCCCTAGTGTGTTATTTATTTATTTATTACTATCATGCTTTTTTAAGCTGATCATAAGCTTGGTGCCATTTTAGGGAAATCAGCTGGAAAGTGAATACAAGGTTAAGAAGACATGTCTGCATTGGGCAGTAAAAGACTGTCTTACAAAATAGTTGTCAATTGTCTGAGCCCATTGAAAACAAAATTGTTGATTCCAAACCAACTGTCCTGCAAGGCCAAACATTACAGATGGATCACAACAACCTTCAGTCCATTGTGAACAAATAGCACATTTTGCTAGAAAAGAACACCAGCAAATATGAAATGCTGAAATCCATTTTACCTGCATTTTGAACTGTTTAAATTTTCAGTCCACATTGTTTTAACACCCTAAACGTTAACAAAGGGAATTTTCAGCTATGAGCAACCATACTCATCCCCCACCCACCCCAAACCTTTCTAACACTGGTTGTGATTTTTCGGCGATGACTTCTGCAGGTTCCATTGTTTCACCAGTTAGCGTGTCAATGACTTATTAAACTATTTGCTTGAAAACCTGGATTTATTCAGGAGAGAAAAATAGATTTATTTTTTGAATATGGTTGCTTCTCTCCAACAAAAAGTTCTTCATCAAATATAGTACTTACTCAGACTCTATCACTTCTATCGCAGACCATTTCTTTGGGAGTCATTGAATCATTAATTCAACTTATTGACAGTTTATTCAGGCACTAAATAATAATATAGTACTTTGTGTTGCTTTCGCTGCTTTTTTTATTTGTGGAGAAAAAAAAAATTAAAGTAAGTGGTAATACGTTCTGGTTTATGAAACTTTTATATAAAATCAGTTTTGTTGCATAAAATATCTGCCTCTCTAACTTCTCAGAAACCGCAAAAGCTGACAGCATTTTTTACTAAAAAAGTTACTATTTTAAGAGACCCATAATTTGACCTAGCAACGTCAGATCCTGAATCTGTGAATAAAACATATTCTATAATAACACTATCCGGAGAAGTGGAGTTTACGAGATCATACAAGTCATACAAGATTGACGTATGCGAAGACCCAAATTGTAGCCTGCAAGTCACATCTCTTTGGAATAATGCACAAGTTTCAAGTTAAATTCCCAAGTTGCAGACTTAAAGTGGAAGCCACTGTCAAAGAGTGTAAAACATCAGTTATTTATGCTATTAAATCAGTCTATATTAAAAGGGGGGGGGTGAAATGCTATTTCATGCATACTGAGTTTTTTACACTGTTAAAGAGTTGGATTCCCATGCTAAACATGGACAAAGTTTCAAAAATTAAGTTGTACGTTTGAAGGAGAATTTTTGTTCCCAAAATACTCCTTCCGGTTTGTCACAAGTTTCGGAAAGTTTTTTTCGAGTATGGCTCTGTGTGACGTTAGATGGAGCGGAATTTCCTTATATGGGTCCTAAGGGCACTTCTGCCGGAAGAGCGCACGCTCCCGTATAGCAAGGCTGAGCACAGACATTTCACTGATCAGAGCAATTCACTGATCAGAGCGAGAGCATCGCGAAAAGTCACAAAAGAAGTGTGTTTTTGGTTGCCTGGGCAAGACAACCCTGCACAGATTACCAAAAAAAAGTCCCGCTCGGAGCGAGTCGTTGCTGCTGCTGCTCTCGTTCAGTTTCAGCCTCGGGATCTGATTCTGGATCATAAAAAAACGGCTGAATCTGACTGTAAGCCATGGTTTGTTTTGGATGATGGTTTTTCCCTCACGGTAATGTCACAGCTTCCACATGCTCTCAACGCAAAAGCCTACTAGCGCTCGTGATTCTTTAGCTCCGCCCACACGTCACGCCTCCAGCAGGTCGTGTTTTTCCGGGAAAAATCGGTACAGACTATCTTTCTCTTATGAATATAATAAAACTAAAGACTTTTTGGAGTTATGAAGGATGCAGTACTACTCTATAGTACTCAAGATTAACAGGATATTGAGTGAAAATGAGCATTTCACCCCCCCTTTAAACAAGTTGCAGGGGTTCTGCATTACTTTGTGTATTTAAGTGGTCAGTAAGAGAAATCTCGCTCTTCTGAAAGATTGATTTCTAAACCCCATTTGCCTTGATGGCTGCAGTCTTAGCTGTATTGTGAATAGAAGGAAAGCTCAGGCAGGTACAGTACAGCTATACTTAACCTGACTTCACCCTGCTGTAGTCCTACATGGTAATCGATGCTATTTGTATGCTGCTGTCGGCGGTTAGAAACCATACACATTATGGAAGGACCATTAAGTTGTCGGAGCTTGTCAAAAGAAAATACATCTGTCCGTAATGGTAGACAGACTCCAGTATGATATAGGAAGGCTATACTGACGCATACAAAGGGAAAATAATAGCAATGGGGAAAACTAATTTGGATTAGTGGAAAATCTAAAACTGTAGATCATATTTTTAAGCCACACAGCAACAGAATTATTCCTGCATATCTCCTAGCAACTACTGGTTCTTTTTGTTCCGTCTTTGTGCTGCAATCATTAGGGTCTTAATTCCTGTAGTTTGTGAGGCTTGTATTGACGATGCATTAGTTGTATCATAATATTATTGTATTATGACAAAATTACCATAATGGGAACAAAGTAATAACTTGCCTAATGGAAATACTTAATGGAAATAAACATCTTGTGTCAAAACAGGGACCAGACTTCCATTTATTTGTCATGCATGACTTTACCGACTCTACTTACTGTGAAATATCTAGTCACAGACTTGTTCTGATAATCATAACTGGATTGGCAAAATACTTAAATCAAACCTGCTTAAAAAAAGTACATATTAAAAGACAAATGACTGCTTTCTTCAGACAGGCAGAAAAATTTTATTTTTATTTTATTTTTATTTTATTTTATTATTATTATTATTATTTTTTAAGTCTGAATAGGCTAGAAAGGAATTGCACTAGGTTTTTACATCATGTGGGGTGGGGGGGGGGGGGCAGCAATTTTATTGATATGAAAAGAAGAAAGTGATACTAGAGATATGAAAAGAACAGCGGTATGTTACCTTGGAATTAAAAAAAATGGACTGATCAGATGAATAATTTAAATAATAAAGATATTCATAATAAATTAAATATTCACAAATAATAATAAAAAAAATCATATTAGGAGTGTGATAATAAAAAAAAAAATGATATCTTGATGTTGTCGATAACGATAATTAGACTATTTTGGTGAGTGTGTAATTGTGCTGGTACTTTAAAAAGGTCTGGGTGAGGTAATAACGTGTTTGGGCTAGTTAACACTACAAAAGACTACTGTCAAGCAACAGCTTCAGTGGCATAGATGGTAAAGCACTTTGACTTGATCAACCTGAGTTTGAATCTGCCTTTTGCCAAACTATTTTTCTCCCTTTTCAAATCTCATATCGCATCGGAAAGGCATTTATTTTCAATAAAAAATTAAGGAAATAATCAAAGTTGAAAATAAAATATCGGGTAGGTTATGGTAGGTGTAGGGGTGGCTTTAATATCTCAATAAGATGGGTGACATCCAATTTTTTATTTAAATTAAAATTATAATTTACACTCAATACGTTATTATTGCATACTGTTTAATAATTTACTACAATACTAAGGTGCAGATAATTGCCTCTATTTGCAAGAAGTAGTTTAAGAAAATCCTGCTATTTTATCATACTGTAAATGGAATCTATAGCATATTGTTATTTACACTTAAAATAGCCGCTTTTTGTTTAATCTTTTTAAATGTTTTTTTTAATGTGTGTGACTTTTTAGTTTGTTTTTTGTTTTGCTATAGAGCTACAACTGTAATTTGTAAATAATACAATTTAATTACATTTTATGAACTTTTATGTTTTATTATAGTTCTATTTTGACCCCTGTAGTAGGTGTTGTTATTATTATTTTTATTATTATTATTATTTACAAATTATTTTGGTGGGGTGCCCTATAATAAAATGGCAGGAAAAACACTGGGCTTCTACCAATCAAATAAAATCAGTATCAACTAAATTTGTGTTTGCAATGCAGAGGTGGCACTGAATCTGCATCTGACGTGGAATTTAGAAGCATTTGTAGGGACTGTTTCATGCAGGAAATGAATGCACTTACAAATGCATAAATAATGTTTTGATGTTTAACAAAACGTTGAATGTTGTTATTTGCAATCATTTGCGGGAAAAGAGGGAAAAAAAGAACTGTATTTAAAATGTAAGTCACTTATCAGATGGTATAAATATACAATACATATTAAGTCATACACATAAATTTTTGCCCGCTTATCTTGAATTTTGGGAATTCTAAATATGTTTTAATGGACTAAATCAGTGACAGTGAAACTGTGAACTCAAAATGTACTGTCCAAGGTGCATCATGTAGTGTGCGCACTCCGGGTGTGTTTTTGTGATATACTTGATGATAAAGTCAAATTAGTGATTAGTGAAGTGACATTCAGCCAAGTATGTTGACCCATACTCAGAATTTGTGCTCTGCATTTAACCCATCCGAAAT
>NC_068381.1:26774116-26818792 GCF_023724105.1 Carassius gibelio
AGACACACTAGTGTCACACCGAATTTCAGAGACTATAATTACTCACCTGCGTACACCTCAGCACGCCCTCACGTTAATGAACGGAGTTTCCCATACAGGAGACCATATGACACAGCTCCACAGCTGCTAGTTGTAAATAAACCACACATCAGGGCGCTTGCGCTCTAGGCTGTCAGGAGGAGATGGGTCTGTTGTGTTGTTCATCAATATGATACTTGCTGCTATCCTTAATGTTGCAACCAGTTTAAAAAAGCAAAATTACATTCACATGTGTGATCTCAAATCGGGAAGATTGACAGATTCCCAAAGTTTCATATAACGTTACATCTTTACGCTTGTGTTACAGACTGTAGTAAACAAATTCAGCTTTGTTTGCAGAGGCTGTGGATTAAAGGTAATGAGGTATAAATATGAGGTTTAGTTTCTTGCATAGACCTATCATTTCATAAAATTTCCTTCCACATAACTATTCATTAATTAATAAAATCTCTGTAAATGTGTCGCAGGCGGGAAAAGGTCTGCGGTTTTTAGTAAACATACCGGCCAAAGAAATTCTTGTAACGATTAACGTTAGGCATAAGTCAGTATTCAAGCGGCAGCACAATTTTACACCAAATAAAAGAAACGTCCTTTCACAAATTACACAAAGAGTCTGGAAATAGATTTATCTCGAAGCTCGAGCCGCAATATCACACATAATTAAAACGTTTTAACTTAAATGCATTTATACCTAAAGTCCATTCGTATATTAAAAAAAAAAAACATTTAACAGACAATAAATCAAAATTTACCAGCGTAACGTTACTCCTGTGGCCTCGACTCTTCCCCCTCCTCGTCTGCTTCATAACCACCTGCCTGCTAATGTTACTGTCCCTGCAGGAGGAAAACGGGAAATTCAGATGTTCTTACAGAAAGTTGGTAACACGAACGTGTTTATAACTCGAAAATACTCAAAGGCAACTAAGCAAAATTTAAATATATATTTTTCCATTATTCTACCTACCAGCATACTCTGGGTCTTTCACGACGACTCTCTTCCCGCCTGCTTTAACGCCTGTCTGGCTGCTTGTGCAGCTGGCCCGCTGCCAGAGTAAAACGGAAAGTATTTTCAACATGCAAATAACATGGCAATAAAACGTATAAGGAAATAAAAAAAACAGCGTGTGTATATCTATGCGTTGCGTTTAAACCTTTACTTACCTATTTAACTTTAAACTTTATTATTTATTTGTTCTTTCAGGTGTTCCTGCAAATGACTGTGTTCTGCAGTCAGTGCTGCGTCTTCAGCAAATTCGACAAAAAAATCCCGCCTTGTGTTATATTGGCCAATCGGCGCTGTTGTCAAGGCAGAATTTCAAGCGTGACCAATCATTTTTAAACAGAGACGTACCGAATAATTTAAATAATTGGAAATTCTGAGTTAATAACACTTAAAATCTTAATTCAAAAGATTTTTCCTGCCAATGAGTAATTTAAACACACCTGTTTAAGTTTTGATGGCAAAACTGGGTGTTATAAGTAATGTGAAGTTATGTTAACTTGATTTCTTTACATTAGGGTTTACAGTGTACATATACATTAAAAGAATGAGCTAACCTATAAAGCAACCCTTTTTATGAATGTTGGAAAATGGGAAAAAGTGCAAGTGCAACAATGGAGTTCGATGTTTTGGGTGAATTTGCTTTTAGTTTTCTCCAAAACTATACAGTAAAATGCCTTGAATATTAATACAGTGGTAGTCAGGGTCACTCTGAATACATAATGATTTGAAAGAATGAGCTAACCTATAAAGCAACCTTTTTTATGAATGTTGGAAAATGGGATAAAGTGCATGTGCAACAATGGAGTTCGATGTTTTGGGTGAATTTGCTTTTAGTTTTCTCAAAAACTATACAGTAAAATTCCTTGAATGAATACAGTGATAGTAGGGGTCACTCTGAATACATATGCATTCAAATAATGAGCTAACCTCTAAAGGAACACTTTATAGGTTAGGGTTCCTTTATAGGTTAGCTCATTTTTTCAAGGCATATGTATTCAGAGTGACCCAATCTATCACTGTTTTCATTTTCAAGGCGATTTACTGTATAGTTTTTGAGAAAACTAAAAAAGCAAATTTACCCAAAACAACAAAATGCATCCTAGCAATTGCACTTTTTCCCATTTACCAACATTCATAAAAAGGGTTGCTTTTATAGGTAAGTTCATTCTTTCAAGTCATATGTATTCAGAGTGAACCCGACTATCACTGTATTAATTTTCAAGGCATTTTACTGTATCGTTTTTGAGAAAACGAAAAGCAAATTTATGCAAAACATCAAACTCCATTGTTGCACTTGCATTTTTTCCCATTTTTCAACATTCATAAAAAAAGTTGCTTTATAGGTTAGCTTATTCTTTCAAATCATATGTATTCAGAGTGACCCTGACTACCACTGTATTAATATTCAAGGCATTTTACTGTATAGTGTTGGAGAAAACTAAAAGCAAATTCACCCAAAACATCGAACTCCATTGTTGCACTTGCACTTTTTCCCATTTTCCAACATTCATAAAAAGGGTTGCTTTATAGGTTAGCTCATTCTTTTAATGAATGGGCTCATTCAGCTAAGTTGAACAGTACTGTTGAAAGAATTCATGAATTCATGCCAAACATTAAACAATTAACTGTTATAACATTTTAAATCTCATTGAGTCAATGTTTTTCATTTTAGTTCATGCAGATATGTCAGATATGACCCCAGGAGTGAAGGGTCAACAGAAAATCTCCAAATTACACCGATCGAGCAGATTGGCCTCGGGCCTTCGAGGTGGCCTCTTCCTGGGCAGAGAAAAATTATGGGGGCAAAGTGAACGCAGACACTGTAGAACAAGCAGAAGCTCTTATCACAGCTGAATTGTTTGAGGAGGAAACAGTGCCACATCCACAAAGCCCAGGAAATCAGGGACCAGCGGGCCCTCGCACGCAAGTGGCAGCCTCCAGACCCCCAACTGCTACAGTAGCTCCCCCTACTCGGTTCCAGGGCCCTCCCTCTCTAATACCTCCACAAGTCTCTGTGCGCCCCAAAAAGGGTATACAACACATAGAGGTCCAAACATCCCCCACATTGCTGACAAGGGGACACACTGAGGGTTGTGGAAGATTTTTATTAGTAAGATTTTAATCAATCAAGAATAATCAATGTGAATCTAGCCATTTTTGTTGCTAGTTGTTTTTCCATTATAATCCTATAGGTAATGGATAGAAAGGAATATGCTTACGTGCTGGAATGTTCAGAACTGATGAGAAACATATGGCCAGACATACAGAAAGGGCCTTTCTTCATACTAAATCAAGCAGAGGGCCTCTCCTCTCTAGGGATGCATCAAAAGTGAGCATAAGGAAAAGTTTGACTATTTGGAAACGCCCTGTATAGGGTATATAACGAGATGCTACACCGATCGAGCAGAAAATATTTATTTTACACAAGTCATGCCTGAAGAAGACACAGAAAGCTGTTGAAACGTCGCAATAAAAGGCTTGTGTACTTGTATATAGTTTAAAATCTCCTCCCAAAAACCAACTCTGACCTTAACCACTTAGGCCCTGGGTAATAGAGCCCGGGACATTAGAGCCCTGATTGTTAGAGCCCTATACTGGGTGATGGGACACTCTGGTGTGGCCAGTATGAAAGTGGAGCCTGCTTGGTGACCATGGGTGGGATGGACAATGCACAACCCAGTCCGATGCCTTTGGGCGTTGGTTCTGGGATCTCTACTTACCTAACTCAGCCCGTGCCTCTCTCTCTGGGCCTCGCTGGTCTCCCTTTACGGAAAACCATACTGGATGTCTCTATCTGAAAAAAATCAAAAAAGATACATATGGGTTAAGAGTCATGTAAATAGAATTTGTATATAGTTGGTTTAAATGTGATACACAAAAATGTACAGTAGTGAGCTAGAAAGAGGGATGTATCATAGCACAAAAAGGTGGGTAATAGAGCCCGGGACATTAGAGCCCTGATTGTTAGAGCCCTATACTGGGTGATGGGACACTCTGGTGTGGCCAGTATGAAAGTGGAGCCTGCTTGGTGACCATGGGTGGGATGGACAGTGCACAACCCAGTCCGATGCCTTTGGGCGTTGGTTCTCGGATCTCTACTTACCTAACTCAGCCCGTGCCTCTCTCTCTGGGCCTCGCTGGTCTCCCTTTACGGAAAACCATACTGGATGTCTCCATCTGAAAAAAATCAAAAAAGATACATATGGGTTAAGAGTCATGTAAATAGAATTTGTATATAGTTGGTTTAAATGTGATACACAAAAATGTACAGTAGTGAGCAAGAAAGAGGGATGTATCATAGCACAAAGAGGTGTATTTTTTTGAATGAAAGCACAGTTAAGGTTGAAAAGACAATGGGGGTGCCGTGAGTGATAGATTAACACAAAAATATGTGTTGTAAAATAAAACAAAGGGGTGCTAAAAACACAAATAAGTGTGTGAAAGTGAAAAAGAAATAAATGGGTCTGTGAAGATAGTAACACAAAAAAGACGTTTCATTCCCCTAACCAGCCAGTGCCTCCGTCTCTGAGCTTTGGGCTGGTCCTTGTCAGGCCTTGTTTCAGTGAGTTGATGTGAAATATCAGTACAACAGAATGGTAAATCAGACCAAAATGGATCATGACGCACCAAAAAGTGCCGATATTTAGTGTTAGAACGTGTTTGTGTGCAGACACGCCCCCTCAGAAACAGTATAAATAAGACTGAGTGACTGGAACCTTTCATTTTGTGTTTGAGCTAGCCTGAAGAAGGAAAATAAATTCCGAAACGTCGCGATAAGGCTTGAACAGTCCACTTTAAGGCCTCCATCCGTGTGGTGTATGATGTAGAGAGCCACAGAAATTTTCTAGAAGGTTCCAAAAATAGTTTTCTCCATCCAGACGATGTTGAGATCTCTTGAAGTCACAGAAACGTATTCCTCCATCCAAAACGATGTTGAGTTGTGTATAGTTAAATTACCGATTACTCTCTTGGGGGTTTAGAACCATTTCCTCCATCCATACAGATGTCGAGTTTTTTCAAAGATGTACTGCACCACACAACACCTAACCTTAACACCCATTTTGCTGTGCAAACCTAGTGGAAATAACCACAAATATTTTAGCCCCATTTTGGATTTTTTTGCATTGACTCATGGACTCGGTTTGGCTTGGGTCGGTCTTTAGTGGTCAGTGGACAGATGGACCGTGCACAACCAGGTTCAGACCTCAGGTCTGGACCTTGGACGTTTCATTCCCCTAACCAGCCAGTGCCTCCGTCTCTGAGCTTTGGGCTGGTCCTTGTCGGGCCTTGTTTCAGTGAGTTGAAGTGAAATATCAGTACAACAGAATGGTAAATCACACCAAAATGGATCATGACGCACCAAAAAGTGCCGATATTTAGTGTTAGAACGTGTTTGTGTGCAGACACGCCCCCTCAGAAACAGTATAAATAAGACTGAGTGACTGGAACCTTTCATTTTGTGTTTGAGCTAGCCTGAAGAAGGAAAATAAATTCCGAAACGTCGCTATAAGGCTTGAACAGTCCACTTTAAGGCCTCCATCCGTGTGGTGTATGATGTAGAGAGCCACAGAAATTTTCTAGAAGGTTCCAAAAATTGTTTTCTCCATCCAGACGATGTTGAGATCTCTTGAAGTCACAGAAACGTATTCCTCCATCCAAAACGATGTTGAGTTGTGTATAGTTAAATTACAGATTACTCTCTTGGGGGTTTAGAACCATTTCCTCCATCCATACAGATGTCGAGTTTTTTCAAAGATGTACTGCACCACACAACACCTAACCTTAACACCCATTTTGCTGTGCAAACCTAGTGGAAATAACCACAAATATTTTAGCCCCATTTTGGATTTTTTTGCATTGACTCATGGACTCGGTCTGGCTTGGGTCGGTCTTTAGTGGTCAGTGGACGGATGGACCGTGCGC
Organism: Carassius gibelio; assembly: GCF_023724105.1. Taxonomy (NCBI): domain Eukaryota; kingdom Metazoa; phylum Chordata; class Actinopteri; order Cypriniformes; family Cyprinidae; genus Carassius; species Carassius gibelio. The sequence continues at coordinate 26,780,082 of NC_068381.1, forward strand.
AACCAGGTTCAGACCTCAGGTCTGGACCTTGGACGTTTCATTCCCCTAACCAGCCAGTGCCTCCGTCTCTGAGCTTTGGGCTGGTCCTTGTCGGGCCTTGTTTCAGTGAGTTGATGTGAAATATCAGGAAAATCCTAGGACTAGTTCGCAAAAGTAGGTTTCGGATATAGCTCGATTTTGCAAGAAAACGGTGCGTCGTAGACCCCAAAAAGGCGCCGTACACTTTTGTTCGGGCTAACCCAAGGATTGCAACAATGCCATGTTTTTGAGTGTATGGCTAACGGTTTACACTTTACGGCCAAAAATGTCCAAAATTTTTGTTTTTTGCGCTGTAGCGCCCCCGTTAGGCCGATTGGGCCGGTTCTTTGTATCTGAGTAGCGAGCAAGACTACTACGATCTGACCAAGTTTCAGCTCTCTAGGCCTTACGGTTTGGGCTGCACGTTCAGTTTTAAGGCGGAAGAATAATAATAATAATAATAATAAAAATCCTAACAATTACAATAGGGTTTCAGCACTGCGTGCTTGAACCCCTAATAATAATAATAATTAAAGCTGCAAGCAGCATTTATCGGGGTTCAAGCATTTTAGGTCTCTGGGGTGGTCTCGGCCAACCTGGATGTACGGATGACAGTTAAACACATCCAAAATGGAGATTAGGCTCACAGACAGACACACGCACTGAAATTAAATGATTGAACTAGTTTTTAATAGTTTAGATGTCATTTTCAGCTTTCACTGTAATCATAAAGTGGCAGAAGTGTAAAAACTGACGTTTACATTTATCTGACGCTTTTATCCAAAGCGACTTACACTTGCTATATATGTCAGAGGTCACATGCTTCTGGACCAACTTGGGGTTAAGTGTCTTGCTAAGCGACACATCGGTGTCTCACAGTGGATTCGAACCCGGGTCGCTCGCACCAATGGCATGTGTCTTATCCACTGCGCCAACAACACCACTACGTCTGTTGGATATGTATGTTTGAACAAAATGGAAAACTGTGACTCAATGAGATTTAAAATGTAACTGTGTTTTATATTTTTTAGGCATGAATTCACTTAAATTGCGCATGCTTGTTTAGAATGAGATTATGCATTATTTTACACAGTTTTGATAATTTGTGGGCTTTCTGTTTGTATTAACAGGTCTTTGGGTACACTATGTAAATAACTTATTTTAAAATAACTGGTTTATAGTTGTCCAAATACAATTGTTCAACATTTTTTTGATAATTATTGACCTTCAGAGTCTAGAGAATTGTACTTTAGTGGTTTTATTGATTTTCAGCTTAAACCCTTGGACTAGTTTGCCAAAGTAACTTTTTAAAATAATCTTGAATATTTAATTAGGAGTTTTATCGACAACATTGATCCAAGAGGCAAAGTTGTTCAGAATGAGGAGATCTTTTGTTTGTATGTGGCCACGCCCCTTTTATTAATGACCTGGCTACAGCTAACCAAAGGACAAAATTCAACATTTTTTTGATAACTATTGATCTAGAGAGTCCAGAGAATATTACTGCAGTCGTTTGGTTCTGATTGGGTGAAAAACCTAGGACTAGTTCGCAAAAGTAGGTTTTTAACATATTTGTGAATAATTAATGAACAATTTGATTGACAGCCATGGTTCTTGAGGCAAAGTTGTGCATCATGAGGAGATCTATCAAATGATATGCATATTGTGTGAATCTATGTCACGCCACGTGATTACTGAGCCAAAAAATCTCATTAGCGCCAACTAGTGGCCGATTTTCCAGATTTGACTCACCTAGGTGGTCTCTTCCTGGGCAGAGAAAAATTATGGGGGCAAAGTGAAAGCAGACACTGTAGAACAAGCAGAAGCTCTTATCACAGCTGAATTGTTTGAGGAGGAAACAGTGCCACATCCACAAAGCCCAGGAAATCAGGGACCAGCGGGTGTCTGCGTTCACTTTGCCCCCATAATTTTTCTCTGCCCAGGAAGAGACCACCTCGAAGGCCCGAGGCCAATTTGTTTATTTTTGAATATATCAAGCACTTAAAAGTGCATTTTTTGAATTTAAGCACTCTTTCATCTTCCCTTACACTCTTATAAGTTTATTTTTTTTGTTTTAGTGCACACTTTTTTGTGTTACTATCTTAACAGACCCATTTATTTCTTTTTCACTTACATACATGGTGTTTAGAAAGAAAATTAAAAAATTAAATTGAGCTCAGAGAAGAAAACATTTATTTTACACAAGTCATGCCTGAAGAAGACACAGAAAGTTGTAGAGTTTTTAAACTAAATAGAAGTACACAAGCCTTTTATCGCGACGTTTCGACAACCTTCTGTGTCTTCTTCAGGCATGACTTGTGTAAAATACATATTTTCTACACTGAACTCAATTTAATTTTTTAATTTTAGTGTTTTAGTGTACACTTTTTTGTGTTACTATCTTCACAGACCCATTTATTTCTTTTTCACTTTCACACACTTATTTGTGTTTTTAGCACCCCTTTGTTTTATTTTACAACACATATTAATCCACATGACCATCACAATAATCCACAAGTAATCCACATGACTCCAGTTCATCAATTAACGTCATGTGAAGCAAAAAGCTGTGTGTTTGTAATAAAAGAATCCATCATTAACTTTAAACTATTTGTTTTTGCAAGTACACAAGCCTTTTATCGCGATGTTTCGACAGCTTTCTGTGTCTTCTTCAGGCATGACTTGTGTAAAATAAATGTTTTCTTCTCTGAGCTCAATTTAATTTTTTAGAATTAAAAGCTCATCCCCTCTGTTTATTTTGTAATTTTTAAAATTTTCAGAGCCTTTTCTTTGAATATATCAAGCATCTTTAAAGTGCATTTTTTGAATTTTAGCACTCTTTCATCTTCCCTTACACTCTTATAAGTTTACTTTTTTTGTTTTAGTGTACACTTTTTTTGTGTTACTATCTTGCCCTCAGTGTGTCCCCTTGTCAGCAATGTGGGGGATGTTTGGACCTCTATGTATGTGTCTAATATAGAGAACATTTAAACACAAATAATAATTCTTAATAAATATGAGTGAAAGTCAGCTGATGGTTTGTTGACCTCTTTTCGCCAGCCTGGAGTTTCTGAGCCTCTGTTTGCAGAAGTGTTATAACATTTTACATCTCATTGAATCAATGTTTTCCATTTTGTTCATACATACACATCATTTTTTACAATTTTGCCACATTGTGATTACAGTGAAACCTGAATGACATCTAAACTCTTAAAAACTAAAAATTTAAAATTCATCCATACATCCTGGTTGGCCGAGACCACCCCAGAGGCACAAAGGCCTATTAATACAAATAGAAATCCCACAAATTATCAAAACTGTGTAAAGTAATGCATAATTTCATTCTAAACAAGCATGCAAAATTTAAGAGAGATAGGGCAAAAAAAAATAACAACAACACTTTAACAGTTATGTTTAAAAACACAGTGTTGTTTGAGTAAATGCAATTTATAACCACTAGATGGCAGCGGAAGACCACTAATGGGCTCATTCATCTAGTACATTTTTTATGAATTCATGGCAAAACATTAATAAATTAACTGTTATAACATTTTAAATCTCATTGATTTGATGTTTTCCATTTTGATCATACAGATGTATCAGTTTTTACAATTTTGCCACATTATGATTACAGTTTAACCTGAAAATGACATCTAAACTCTGAAAAAGAGAAGACTTGCAATAAGTTTATTGTCACCTATCACTTATTTCAAATACCTATATCTGCAACAAAATGTTTGTGCATATATATGTGTGTCTTTGTGTGTGTGTGTGTGTGTCTGAGTTGTATCTTTTTTTATTTTTTTCAGATGGAGATGTTTTCTTCCCTGAGCTCAATTTAATTTTTTTTAATTTTTGGGTCTGTGAAGATTTTAAACTATATACAAGTACACAAGCCTTTTATCGCGACGTTTCGACAACCTTCTGTGTCTTCTTCAGGCATGACTTGTGTAAAATACATATTTTCTTCACTGAGCTCAATTTAATTTGTAAATTTTATTTCTAAACACCATTTAGTCTCCTAGGCATTTAGGGCCTAGGCTCCTCCCCTCTGTTTATTTATGCTGCCATGCCCGGGGAGGGTTCACTGCGTTCACTTTGCCCCCATAATTTTTCTCTGCCCAGGAAGAGGCCACCTCGAAGGCCGAGGCCAATTTGTTTATTTTTGAATTTTTAAATTTTTCAGAGCCTTTTCTTTGAATAAAAGCTGTGTGTTTGTAATAAAAGAATCCATCATTAACTTTAAACTATTTGTTTTTGCCTAAAATATGAGATTTTAAACTATATACAAGTACACAAGCCTTTTATCGCGACGTTTCGACAGCTTTCTGTGTCTTCTTCAGGCATGACTTGTGTAAAATAAATGTTTTCTTCTCTGAGCTCAATTTAATTTTTTAGAATTAAAAGCTCCTCCCCTCTGTTTATTTTGTAATTTTTTTAATTTTCAGAGCCTTTTCTTTGAATATATCAAGCATCTTTAAAGTGCATTTTTTGAATTTAAGCACTCTTTCATCTTCCCTTACACTCTTATAAGTTTACTCTTTTTGTTTTAGTGTACACTTTTTTTGTGATACTATCTTCACAGACCCAAAAATTTTATTTCTAAACACCATTTAGGCTCCTATATACAAGCAGGGCCTAGGCTCCTCCCCTCTGTTTATTTTTGAATTTTTAAATTTTTCAGAGCCTTTTCTTTGAATATATCAAGCACTTAAAAGTGCATTTTTTGAATTTAAGCACTCTTTCATCTTTTCTTACACTCTTAGAAGTTTAATTTTTTTTGTTTTAGTGTACACTTTTTTGTGTTACTATCTTCACAGACCCATTTATTTCTTTTTCACTTACATACATGGTGTTTAGAAAGAAAATTAAAAAAATTAAATTGAGCTCAGTGAAGAAAATATGTATTTTACACAAGTCATGCCTGAAGAAGACACAGAAGGTTGTCGAAACGTCACGATAAAAGGCTTGGGTACTTGTATATAGTTTAAAATCTCGACAGCTTTCTGTGTCTTCTTCAAGCACTTAAAAGTGCATTTTTTGAATTTAAGCACTCTTTTATCTTCCCTTACACTCTTATAAGTTTAAGAGTCTATTTACATGACTCTTAACCCATATGTATCTTTTTTTATTTATTTCAGATGGAGACATCCAGTATGGTTTTCCGGAAAGGGAGACCAGCGAGGCCCAGAGAGAGAGGCACGGGCTGAGTTAGGTAAGTAGAAATCTCTAATTTTATTTCTAAACACCATTTAGGCTCCTAGGCATTTAGGGCCTAGGCTCCTCCCCTCTGTTTATTTATGCTGCGGTGCCCGGGGAGGGTTCGGTGCGGGATTTCCACGATGAATCGAACCGACAACCTTACGGTTAGGAGTCAAACTCTCTAACCACTAGGGCGCGACATCGAACAAGTCAATACAGTAAAAAAATGAAAGAGAACACATTGTTTAGGTCTTAAATCTCTTAAAGCCATCAGAAAAAAATTCAAAAATTCAAAAATAAACAGAGGGGAGGAGCCTAGGCTCTAAGTTTAATTTTTTTGTTTTAGTGTACACAAATTGGACGATAAAGAAATTGCTAACAATAGTAGGACTATAATAGAGCATGTTTTAGGTTGTTAGGCGTTTAGATGCAGAAATGGACAAAAAAGTGTACACTAAAACAAAAAAATTAAACTTATAAGAGTGTAAGGGAAGATGAAAGAGTGCTTAAATTAAAAAAAATGCACTTTTAAGTGCTTGATATATTCAAAGAAAAGGCTCTGAAAAATTTACAAATTGTCAATTTAATTTTTAAATTTTATTTCTAAACACCATTTAGGCTCCTAGGCATTTAGGGCCTAGGCTCCTCCCCTCTGTTTATTTATGCTGCCATGCCCGGGGAGGGTTCACTGCGTTCACTTTGCCCCCATAATTTTTCTCTGCCCAGGAAGAGGCCACCTCGAAGTCCGAGGCCAATTTGTTTATTTTTGAATTTTTAAATTTTTCAGAGCCTTTTCTTTGAATATATCAAGCACTTAAAAGTGCATTTTTTTAATTTAAGCACTCTTTCATCTTCCCTTACACTCTTATAAGTTAAATTTTTTTGTTTTAGTGTACACTTTTTTGTGTTACTATCTTCACAGACCCATTTATTTCTTTTTCACTTTCACACACTTATTTGTGTTTTTAGCACCCCTTTGTTTTATTTTACAACACATATTAATCCACATGACCATCACAATAATCCACAAGTAATCCACATGACTCCAGTCCATCAATTAACGTCATGTGAAGCAAAAAGCTGTGTGTTTGTAATAAAAGAATCCATCATTAACTTTAAACTATTTGTTTTTGCCTAAAATATGAGATTTTAAACTATATACAAGTACACAAGCCTTTTATCGCGATGTTTCGACAGCTTTCTGTGTCTTCTTCAGGCATGACTTGTGTAAAATAAATGTTTTCTTCTCTGAGCTCAATTTAATTTTTTAGAATTAAAAGCTCCTCCCCTCTGTTTATTTTGTAATTTTTAAAATTTTCAGAGCCTTTTCTTTGAATATATCAAGCATCTTTAAAGTGCATTTTTTGAATTTTAGCACTCTTTCATCTTCCCTTACACTCTTATAAGTTTACTTTTTTTGTTTTTATTTAACGCTGTTCTGAGCTAGATATGCTTTAAAACAGCTAGTTTCATCATATGCATGCTCCTGGGAGCATTTTAGGCAGAATTGGTCACTTTTGCATGAAAAGTTACATTGCCACTAGAAATATGCTATTCTCCACTCAGAAACGCTGTTCTGAGCTAGATATGCTTTAAAACAGCTAGTTTCATCCTGGGAGCATTTTAGGCAGAATTGGTCACTTTTGCATTAAAAGTTACATTGCCACGAGAAATATGCTATTCTCACTCAGAAACGCTGTTCTGAGCTAGATATGCTTTAAAACAGCTAGTTTCATCATATGCATGCTCCTGGGAGCATTTTAGGCAGAATTGGTCACTTTTGCATGAAAAGTTACATTGCCACGAGAAATATGCTATTCTCACTCAGAAACGCTGTTCTGAGCTAGATATGCTTTAAAACAGCTAGTATCATCATATGCATGCTCCTGGGAGCATTTTAGGCAGAATTGGTCACTTTTGCATGAAAAGTTACATTGCCACGAGAAATATGCTATTCTCACCCAGAAACGCTGTTCTGAGCTAGATATGCTTTAAAACAGCTAGTTTCATCATATGCATGCTCCTGGGAGCATTTTAGGCAGAATTGGTCACTTTTGCATGAAAGGTTACATTGCCACTAGAACACATCTTAATATCATCTTAATGCTGGATGTGTTTCATCTTTTATCTTCTCCAGATGTTCACTGATGGACTGGAGTGCTGTGGATTATTGTGAGGTTTTTATCTGCTCTCATTCTGATGGCACCCATTCACTGCAGAGCATCCATTGGTGAATTTAATCTTGAAATATAATGACTTTGATCTTGAGTTGGTTTTATTAGTGCTTGGCCGTGCAATCCTCTTTCGTAAGCATCAGCTCCAGCACGTAACAAATACACAAAGATTAATGGGGACTCGTGTCACTGCGAGGACATAAACTGTGCTTATTAGAAATCATACAGGAGGAGATTTTTTTTTTTTTTGGTAATGTAATGCTTGTAGTTTTGTGTGAGGTGTAGGTTAAGGGGATAGAAAATACAGTTTGTTCAGTACAATAACCTTTTTATTATACCCTTACCAGTGTGTATAGGCATAGAGATCTGTTTTATTATTTTATTATTATTATAATATTAATTTCATTTAATAATATATTAGAGACAGGGATAGGAAGTCTAAGGTGAGATCTTTACCTAATCCCAACCATTTTCCAAAGTTCAGAGAGGGAGGCTCGGGCTGAGGTTAGGATTTCTGTAAGTCCAATCGACAGGTCCTGAGGGACCCGAAGACGGTTATGCACTGTTCTCTATATTAGACACATACATAGAGGTCCAAACAACCCCCACGTTGCTGACAAGGGGACACACTGAGGGCAAGATAGTAACACAAAAAAAGTGTACACTAAAACAAAAAAATTAAACTTATAAGAGTGTAAGGGAAGATGAAAGAGTGCTTAAATATATATATATATATATATATATATATATATATATATATATATATATATATATATTATGGAGTCGATTAATCATGATTGATCATATGCAATGAATGGGTTATTTGTCACTGCATTTAAATTATGTAATATTAGATTAGATTAGATTAGATTCAACTTTACTGTCACTGCACATGTAGGTACAAGGCAACGAAATGCAGTTAGCATCTAACCAGAAGTGCAATAAGCAGTAAGTACAGAATAAAGGTCTATTTCACTTTTCAGAAACGCTGTTCTGAGCTAGATATGCTTTAAAACAGCTAGTTTCATCATATGCATGCTCCTGGGAGCATTTTAGGCAGAATTGGTCACTTTTGCATGAAAAGTTACATTGCCACTAGAAATATGCTATTCTCTCTCAGAAACGCTGTTCTGAGCTAGATATGCTTTAAAACAGCTAGTTTCATCATATGCATGCTCCTGGGAGCATTTTAGGCAGAATTGGTCACTTTTGCATGAAAAGTTACATTGCCACTAGAAATATGCTATTCTCTCTCCGAAACGCTGTTCTGTGCTAGATATGCTTTAAAACAGCTAGTTTCATCATATGCATGCTCCTGGGAGCATTTTAGGCAGAATTGGTCACTTTTGCATGAAAAGTTACATTGCCACGAGAAATATGCTATTCTCACTCAGAAACGCTGTTCTGAGCTAGATATGCTTTAAAACAGCTAGTTTCATCATATGCATGCTCCTGGGAGCATTTTAGGCAGAATTGGTCACTTTTGCATGAAAAGTTACATTGCCACGAGAAATATGCTATTCTCACTCAGAAACGCTGTTCTGAGCTAGATATGCTTTAAAACAGCTAGTTTCATCATATGCATGCTCCTGGGAGCATTTTAGGCAGAATTGGTCACTTTTGCATGAAAAGTTACATTGCCACTAGAAACATGCTATTCTCACTCAGAAACGCTGTTCTGAGCTAGATATGCTTTAAAACAGCTAGTTTCATCATATGCATGCTCCTGGGAGCATTTTAGGCAGAATTGGTCACTTTTGCATGAAAAGTTACATTGCCACTAGAAATATGCTATTCTCTCTCAGAAACGCTGTTCTGTGCTAGATATGCTTTAAAACAGCTAGTTTCATCATATGCATGCTCCTGGGAGCATTTTAGGCAGAATTGGTCACTTTTGCATGAAAAGTTACATTGCCACTAGAAATATGCTATTCTCACTCAGAAACGCTGTTCTGTGCTAGATATGCTTTAAAACAGCTAGTTTCATCATATGCATGCTCCTGGGAGCATTTTAGGCAGAATTGGTCACTTTTGCATGAAAAGTTACATTGCCACTAGAAATATGCTATTCTCACTCATAAACGCTGTTCTGAGCTAGATATGCTTTAAAACAGCTAGTTTCATCATATGCATGCTCCTGGGAGCATTTTAGGCAGAATTGGTCACTTTTGCATGAAAAGTTACATTGCCACTAGAAATATGCTATTCTCACTCAGAAACGCTGTTCTGAGCTAGATATGCTTTAAAACAGCTAGTTTCATCATATGCATGCTCCTGGGAGCATTTTAGACAGAATTGGTCACTTTTGCATGAAAAGTTACATTGCCACTAGAAATATGCTATTCTCACTCAGAAACGCTGTTCTGAGCTAGATATGCTTTAAAACAGCTAGTTTCATCATATGCATGCTCCTGGGAGCATTTTAGGCAGAATTGGTCACTTTTGCATGAAAAGTTACATTGCCACTAGAAATATGCTATTCTCCACTCAGAAACGCTGTTCTGAGCTAGATATGCTTTAAAACAGCTAGTTTCATCCTGGGAGCATTTTAGGCAGAATTGGTCACTTTTGCATTAAAAGTTACATTGCCACGAGAAATATGCTATTCTCACTCAGAAACGCTGTTCTGAGCTAGATATGCTTTAAAACAGCTAGTTTCATCATATGCATGCTCCTGGGAGCATTTTAGGCAGAATTGGTCACTTTTGCATGAAAAGTTACATTGCCACGAGAAATATGCTATTCTCACTCAGAAACGCTGTTCTGAGCTAGATATGCTTTAAAACAGCTAGTATCATCATATGCATGCTCCTGGGAGCATTTTAGGCAGAATTGGTCACTTTTGCATGAAAAGTTACATTGCCACGAGAAATATGCTATTCTCACCCAGAAACGCTGTTCTGAGCTAGATATGCTTTAAAACAGCTAGTTTCATCATATGCATGCTCCTGGGAGCATTTTAGGCAGAATTGGTCACTTTTGCATGAAAGGTTACATTGCCACTAGAACACATCTTAATATCATCTTAATGCTGGATGTGTTTCATCTTTTATCTTCTCCAGATGTTCACTGATGGACTGGAGTGCTGTGGATTATTGTGAGGTTTTTATCTGCTCTCATTCTGATGGCACCCATTCACTGCAGAGCATCCATTGGTGAATTTAATCTTGAAATATAATGACTTTGATCTTGAGTTGGTTTTATTAGTGCTTGGCCGTGCAATCCTCTTTCGTAAGCATCAGCTCCAGCACGTAACAAATACACAAAGATTAATGGGGACTCGTGTCACTGCGAGGACATAAACTGTGCTTATTAGAAATCATACAGGAGGAGATTTTTTTTTTTTTTGGTAATGTAATGCTTGTAGTTTTGTGTGAGGTGTAGGTTAAGGGGATAGAAAATACAGTTTGTTCAGTACAATAACCTTTTTATTATACCCTTACCAGTGTGTATAGGCATAGAGATCTGTTTTATTATTTTATTATTATTATAATATTAATTTCATTTAATAATATATTAGAGACAGGGATAGGAAGTCTAAGGTGAGATCTTTACCTAATCCCAACCATTTTCCAAAGTTCAGAGAGGGAGGCTCGGGCTGAGGTTAGGATTTCTGTAAGTCCAATCGACAGGTCCTGAGGGACCCGAAGACGGTTATGCACTGTTCTCTATATTAGACACATACATAGAGGTCCAAACAACCCCCACGTTGCTGACAAGGGGACACACTGAGGGCAAGATAGTAACACAAAAAAAGTGTACACTAAAACAAAAAAATTAAACTTATAAGAGTGTAAGGGAAGATGAAAGAGTGCTTAAATATATATATATATATATATATATATATATATATATATATATATATATATATATATATATATATATATATTATGGAGTCGATTAATCATGATTGATCATATGCAATGAATGGGTTATTTGTCACTGCATTTAAATTATGTAATATTAGATTAGATTAGATTAGATTCAACTTTACTGTCACTGCACATGTAGGTACAAGGCAACGAAATGCAGTTAGCATCTAACCAGAAGTGCAATAAGCAGTAAGTACAGAATAAAGGTCTATTTCACTTTTCAGAAACGCTGTTCTGAGCTAGATATGCTTTAAAACAGCTAGTTTCATCATATGCATGCTCCTGGGAGCATTTTAGGCAGAATTGGTCACTTTTGCATGAAAAGTTACATTGCCACTAGAAATATGCTATTCTCTCTCAGAAACGCTGTTCTGAGCTAGATATGCTTTAAAACAGCTAGTTTCATCATATGCATGCTCCTGGGAGCATTTTAGGCAGAATTGGTCACTTTTGCATGAAAAGTTACATTGCCACTAGAAATATGCTATTCTCTCTCCGAAACGCTGTTCTGTGCTAGATATGCTTTAAAACAGCTAGTTTCATCATATGCATGCTCCTGGGAGCATTTTAGGCAGAATTGGTCACTTTTGCATGAAAAGTTACATTGCCACGAGAAATATGCTATTCTCACTCAGAAACGCTGTTCTGAGCTAGATATGCTTTAAAACAGCTAGTTTCATCATATGCATGCTCCTGGGAGCATTTTAGGCAGAATTGGTCACTTTTGCATGAAAAGTTACATTGCCACGAGAAATATGCTATTCTCACTCAGAAACGCTGTTCTGAGCTAGATATGCTTTAAAACAGCTAGTTTCATCATATGCATGCTCCTGGGAGCATTTTAGGCAGAATTGGTCACTTTTGCATGAAAAGTTACATTGCCACTAGAAACATGCTATTCTCACTCAGAAACGCTGTTCTGAGCTAGATATGCTTTAAAACAGCTAGTTTCATCATATGCATGCTCCTGGGAGCATTTTAGGCAGAATTGGTCACTTTTGCATGAAAAGTTACATTGCCACTAGAAATATGCTATTCTCTTTCAGAAACGCTGTTCTGTGCTAGATATGCTTTAAAACAGCTAGTTTCATCATATGCATGCTCCTGGGAGCATTTTAGGCAGAATTGGTCACTTTTGCATGAAAAGTTACATTGCCACTAGAAATATGCTATTCTCACTCAGAAACGCTGTTCTGTGCTAGATATGCTTTAAAACAGCTAGTTTCATCATATGCATGCTCCTGGGAGCATTTTAGGCAGAATTGGTCACTTTTGCATGAAAAGTTACATTGCCACTAGAAATATGCTATTCTCACTCATAAACGCTGTTCTGAGCTAGATATGCTTTAAAACAGCTAGTTTCATCATATGCATGCTCCTGGGAGCATTTTAGGCAGAATTGGTCACTTTTGCATGAAAAGTTACATTGCCACTAGAAATATGCTATTCTCACTCAGAAACGCTGTTCTGAGCTAGATATGCTTTAAAACAGCTAGTTTCATCATATGCATGCTCCTGGGAGCATTTTAGACAGAATTGGTCACTTTTGCATGAAAAGTTACATTGCCACTAGAAATATGCTATTCTCACTCAGAAACGCTGTTCTGAGCTAGATATGCTTTAAAACAGCTAGTTTCATCATATGCATGCTCCTGGGAGCATTTTAGGCAGAATTGGTCACTTTTGCATGAAAAGTTACATTGCCACTAGAAATATGCTATTCTCACTCAGAAACGCTGTTCTGTGCTAGATATGCTTTAAAACAGCTAGTTTCATCATATGCATGCTCCTGGGAGCATTTTAGGCAGAATTGGTCACTTTTGCATGAAAAGTTACATTGCCACTAGAAACATGCTATTCTCACTCAGAAACGCTGTTCTGAGCTAGATATGCTTTAAAACAGCTAGTTTCATCATATGCATGCTCCTGGGAGCATTTTAGGCAGAATTGGTCACTTTTGCATGAAAAGTTACATTGCCACTAGAAATATGCTATTCTCACTCAGAAACGCTGTTCTGAGCTAGATATGCTTTAAAACAGCTAGTTTCATCATATGCATGCTCCTGGGAGCATTTTAGGCAGAATTGGTCACTTTTGCATGAAAAGTTACATTGGGTCTGTGAAGATTTTAAACTATATACAAGTACACAAGCCTTTTATCGCGACGTTTCGACAACCTTCTGTGTCTTCTTCAGGCATGACTTGTGTAAAATACATATTTTCTTCACTGAGCTCAATTTAATTTGTACATTTTATTTCTAAACACCATTTAGTCTCCTAGGCATTTAGGGCCTAGGCTCCTCCCCTCTGTTTATTTATGCTGCCATGCCCGGGGAGGGTTCACTGCGTTCACTTTGCCCCCATAATTTTTCTCTGCCCAGGAAGAGGCCACCTCGAAGGCCGAGGCCAATTTGTTTATTTTTGAATTTTTACATATTTCAGAGCCTTTTCTTTGAATAAAAGCTGTGTGTTTGTAATAAAAGAATCCATCATTAACTTTAAACTATTTGTTTTTGCCTAAAATATGAGATTTTAAACTATATACAAGTACACAAGCCTTTTATCGCGACGTTTCGACAGCTTTCTGTGTCTTCTTCAGGCATGACTTGTGTAAAATAAATGTTTTCTTCTCTGAGCTCAATTTAATTTTTTAGAATTAAAAGCTCCTCCCCTCTGTTTATTTTGTAATTTTTTTAATTTTCAGAGCCTTTTCTTTGAATATATCAAGCATCTTTAAAGTGCATTTTTTGAATTTAAGCACTCTTTCATCTTCCCTTACACTCTTATAAGTTTACTCTTTTTGTTTTAGTGTACACTTTTTTTGTGATACTATCTTCACAGACCCAAAAATTTTATTTCTAAACACCATTTAGGCTCCTATATACAAGCAGGGCCTAGGCTCCTCCCCTCTGTTTATTTTTGAATTTTTAAATTTTTCAGAGCCTTTTCTTTGAATATATCAAGCACTTAAAAGTGCATTTTTTGAATTTAAGCACTCTTTCATCTTTTCTTACACTCTTAGAAGTTAAATTTTTTTTGTTTTAGTGTACACTTTTTTGTGTTACTATCTTCACAGACCCATTTATTTCTTTTTCACTTACATACATGGTGTTTAGAAAGAAAATTAAAAAAATTAAATTGAGCTCAGTGAAGAAAATATGTATTTTACACAAGTCATGCCTGAAGAAGACACAGAAGGTTGTCGAAACGTCACGATAAAAGGCTTGGGTACTTGTATATAGTTAAAAATCTCGACAGCTTTCTGTGTCTTCTTCAAGCACTTAAAAGTGCATTTTTTGAATTTAAGCACTCTTTCATCTTCCCTTACACTCTTATAAGTTTAAGAGTCTATTTACATGACTCTTAACCCATATGTATCTTTTTTGATTTTTTTCAGATGGAAACATCCAGTATGGTTTTCCGGAAAGGGAGACCAGCGAGGCCCAGAGAGAGAGGCACAGGCTGAGTTAGGTAAGTAGAAATCTCTAATTTTATTTCTAAACACCATTTAGGCTCCTAGGCATTTAGGGCCTAGGCTCCTCCCCTCTGTTTATTTATGCTGCGGTGCCCGGGGAGGGTTCGGTGCGGGATTTCCACGATGAATCGAACCGACAACCTTACGGTTAGGAGTCAAACTCTCTAACCACTAGGGCGTGACATCGAACAAGTCAATACAGTAAAAATATGAAAGAGAACACATTGTTTAGGTCTTAAATCTCTTAAAGCCATCAGAAAAAAATTTAAAAATTCAAAAATAAACAGAGGGGAGGAGCCTAGGCTCTAAGTTTAATTTTTTTGTTTTAGTGTACACAAATTGGACGATAAAGAAATTGCTAACAATAGTAGGACTATAATAGAGCATGTTTTAGGTTGTTAGGCGTTTAGATGCAGAAATGGACAAAAAAGTGTACACTAAAACAAAAAAATTTAACTTATAAGAGTGTAAGGGAAGATGAAAGAGTGCTTAAATTAAAAAAAAATGCACTTTTAAGTGCTTGATATATTCAAAGAAAAGGCTCTGAAAAATTTACAAATTGTCAATTTAATTTTTAAATTTTATTTCTAAACACCATTTAGGCTCCTAGGCATTTAGGGCCTAGGCTCCTCCCCTCTGTTTATTTATGCTGCCATGCCCGGGGAGGGTTCACTGCGTTCACTTTGCCCCCATAATTTTTCTCTGCCCAGGAAGAGGCCACCTCGAAGTCCGAGGCCAATTTGTTTATTTTTGAATTTTTAAATTTTTCAGAGCCTTTTCTTTGAATATATCAAGCACTTAAAAGTGCATTTTTTTAATTTAAGCACTCTTTCATCTTCCCTTACACTCTTATAAGTTAAATTTTTTTGTTTTAGTGTACACTTTTTTGTGTTACTTTCTTCACATACCCATTTATTTCTTTTTCACTTTCACACACTTATTTGTGTTTTTAGCACCCCTTTGTTTTATTTTACAACACATATTAATCCACATGACCATCACAATAATCCACAAGTAATCCACATGACTCCAGTCCATCAATTAACGTCATGTGAAGCAAAAAGCTGTGTGTTTGTAATAAAAGAATCCATCATTAACTTTAAACTATTTGTTTTTGCCTAAAATATGAGATTTTAAACTATATACAAGTACACAAGCCTTTTATCGCGACGTTTCGACAGCTTTCTGTGTCTTCTTCAGGCATGACTTGTGTAAAATAAATGTTTTCTTCTCTGAGCTCAATTTAATTTTTTAGAATTAAAAGCTCCTCCCCTCTGTTTATTTTGTAATTTTTTAAATTTTCAGAGCCTTTTCTTTGAATATATCAAGCATCTTTAAAGTGCATTTTTTGAATTTAAGCACTCTTTCATCTTCCCTTACACTCTTATAAGTTTACTTTTTTTGTTTTAGTGTACACTTTTTTTGTGATACTATCTTCACAGACCCAAAAATTTTATTTCTAAACACCATTTAGGCTCCTATATACAAGCAGGGCCTAGGCTCCTCCCCTCTGTTTATTTTTGAATTTTTAAGTTTTTCAGAGCCTTTTCTTTGAATATATCAAGCACTTAAAAGTCCATTTTTTTTAATTTAAGCACTCTTTCATCTTTTCTTACACTCTTAGAAGTTTAATTTTTTTTGTTTTAGTGTACACTTTTTTTGTGTTACTATCTTCACAGACCCATTTATTTCTTTTTCACTTACATACATGGTGTTTAGAAAGAAAATTAAAAAAATTAAATTGAGCTCAGTGAAGAAAATATGTATTTTACACAAGTCATGCCTGAAGAAGACACAGAAGGTTGTCGAAACGTCACGATAAAAGGCTTGTGTACTTGTATATAGTTTAAAATCTCGACAGCTTTCTGTGTCTCCTTTTATCGCGACGTTTCGACAACCTTCTGTGTCTTCTTCAGGCATGACTTGTGTAAAATACATATTTTCTTCACTGAGCTCAATTTAATTTTTTAATTTTATTTCTAAACACCATTTAGGCTCCTAGGCATTTAGGGCCTAGGCTCCTCCCCTCTGTTTATTTATGCTGCCATGCCCGGGGAGGGTTCACTGCGTTCACTTTGCCCCCATCATTTTTCTCTGCCCAGGAAGAGGCCACCTCGAAGGCCGAGGCCAATTTGTTTATTTTTGAATTTTTAAATTTTTCAGAGCCTTTTCTTTGAATATATCAAGCACTTAAAAGTGCATTTTTTTAATTTAAGCACTCTTTCATCTTCCCTTACACTCTTATAAGTGAAACGCTGTTCTGAGCTAGATATGCTTTAAAACAGCAAGTTTCATCATTTGCATGCTCCTGGGAGCATTTTAGGCAGAATTGGTCACTTTTGCATGAAAAGTTACATTGCCACTAGAAATATGCTATTCTCACTCAGAAATGCTGTTCTGTGCTAGATATGCTTTAAAACAGCTAGTTTCATCATATGCATGCTCCTGGGAGCATTTTAGGCAGAATTGGTCACTTTTGCATGAAAAGTTACATTGCCACTAGAAATATGCTATTCTCACTCAGAAACGCTGTTCTGAGCTAGATATGCTTTAAAACAGCTAGTTTCATCATATGCATGCTCCTGGGAGCATTTTAGACAGAATTGGTCACTTTTGCATGAAAAGTTACATTGCCACTAGAAATATGCTATTCTCACTCAGAAACGCTGTTCTGAGCTAGATATGCTTTAAAACAGCTAGTTTCATCATATGCATGCTCCTGGGAGCATTTTAGGCAGAATTGGTCACTTTTGCATGAAAAGTTACATTGCCACTAGAAATATGCTATTCTCACTCAGAAACGCTGTTCTGTGCTAGATATGCTTTAAAACAGCTAGTTTCATCATATGCATGCTCCTGGGAGCATTTTAGGCAGAATTGGTCACTTTTGCATGAAAAGTTACATTGCCACTAGAAACATGCTATTCTCACTCAGAAACGCTGTTCTGAGCTAGATATGCTTTAAAACAGCTAGTTTCATCATATGCATGCTCCTGGGAGCATTTTAGGCAGAATTGGTCACTTTTGCATGAAAAGTTACATTGCCACTAGAAATATGCTATTCTCACTCAGAAACGCTGTTCTGAGCTAGATATGCTTTAAAACAGCTAGTTTCATCATATGCATGCTCCTGGGAGCATTTTAGGCAGAATTGGTCACTTTTGCATGAAAAGTTACATTGGGTCTGTGAAGATTTTAAACTATATATAAGTACACAAGCCTTTTATCGCGACGTTTCGACAACCTTCTGTGTCTTCTTCAGGCATGACTTGTGTAAAATACATATTTTCTTCACTGAGCTCAATTTAATTTGTACATTTTATTTCTAAACACCATTTAGTCTCCTAGGCATTTAGGGCCTAGGCTCCTCCCCTCTGTTTATTTATGCTGCCATGCCCGGGGAGGGTTCACTGCGTTCACTTTGCCCCCATAATTTTTCTCTGCCCAGGAAGAGGCCACCTCGAAGGCCGAGGCCAATTTGTTTATTTTTGAATTTTTACATTTTTCAGAGCCTTTTCTTTGAATAAAAGCTGTGTGTTTGTAATAAAAGAATCCATCATTAACTTTAAACTATTTGTTTTTGCCTAAAATATGAGATTTTAAACTATATACAAGTACACAAGCCTTTTATCGCGACGTTTCGACAGCTTTCTGTGTCTTCTTCAGGCATGACTTGTGTAAAATAAATGTTTTCTTCTCTGAGCTCAATTTAATTTTTTAGAATTAAAAGCTCCTCCCCTCTGTTTATTTTGTAATTTTTTTTAATTTTCAGAGCCTTTTCTTTGAATATATCAAGCATCTTTAAAGTGCATTTTTTGAATTTAAGCACTCTTTCATCTTCCCTTACACTCTTATAAGTTTACTCTTTTTGTTTTAGTGTACACTTTTTTTGTGATACTATCTTCACAGACCCAAAAATTTTATTTCTAAACACCATTTAGGCTCCTATATACAAGCAGGGCCTAGGCTCCTCCCCTCTGTTTATTTTTGAATTTTTAAATTTTTCAGAGCCTTTTCTTTGAATATATCAAGCACTTAAAAGTGCATTTTTTGAATTTAAGCACTCTTTCATCTTTTCTTACACTCTTAGAAGTTAAATTTTTTTTGTTTTAGTGTACACTTTTTTGTGTTACTATCTTCACAGACCCATTTATTTCTTTTTCACTTACATACATGGTGTTTAGAAAGAAAATTTAAAAAAATAAATTGAGCTCAGTGAAGAAAATATGTATTTTACACAAGTCAAGCCTGAAGAAGACACAGAAGGTTGTCGAAACGTCACGATAAAAGGCTTGGGTACTTGTATATAGTTTAAAATCTCGACAGCTTTCTGTGTCTTCTTCAAGCACTTAAAAGTGCATTTTTTGAATTTAAGCACTCTTTCATCTTCCCTTACACTCTTATAAGTTTAAGAGTCTATTTACATGACTCTTAACCCATATGTATCTTTTTTGATTTTTTTCAGATGGAGACATCCAGTATGGTTTTCCGGAAAGGGAGACCAGCGAGGCCCAGAGAGAGAGGCACAGGCTGAGTTAGGTAAGTAGAAATCTCTAATTTTATTTCTAAACACCATTTAGGCTCCTAGGCATTTAGGGCCTAGGCTCCTCCCCTCTGTTTATTTATGCTGCGGTGCCCGGGGAGGGTTCGGTGCGGGATTTCCACGATGAATCGAACCGACAACCTTACGGTTAGGAGTCAAACTCTCTAACCACTAGGGCGCGACATCGAACAAGTCAATACAGTAAAAATATGAAAGAGAACACATTGTTTAGGTCTTAAATCTCTTAAAGCCATCAGAAAAAAATTTAAAAATTCAAAAATAAACAGAGGGGAGGAGCCTAGGCTCTAAGTTTAATTTTTTTGTTTTAGTGTACACAAATTGGACGATAAAGAAATTGCTAACAATAGTAGGACTATAATAGAGCATGTTTTAGGTTGTTAGGCGTTTAGATGCAGAAATGGACAAAAAAGTGTACACTAAAACAAAAAAATTTAACTTATAAGAGTGTAAGGGAAGATGAAAGAGTGCTTAAATTAAAAAAAAATGCACTTTTAAGTGCTTGATATATTCAAAGAAAAGGCTCTGAAAAATTTACAAATTGTCAATTTAATTTTTAAATTTTATTTCTAAACACCATTTAGGCTCCTAGGCATTTAGGGCCTAGGCTCCTCCCCTCTGTTTATTTATGCTGCCATGCCCGGGGAGGGTTCACTGCGTTCACTTTGCCCCCATAATTTTTCTCTGCCCAGGAAGAGGCCACCTCGAAGTCCGAGGCCAATTTGTTTATTTTTGAATTTTTAAATTTTTCAGAGCCTTTTCTTTGAATATATCAAGCACTTAAAAGTGCATTTTTTTAATTTAAGCACTCTTTCATCTTCCCTTACACTCTTATAAGTTAAATTTTTTTGTTTTAGTGTACACTTTTTTGTGTTACTTTCTTCACAGACCCATTTATTTCTTTTTCACTTTCAACAAACTTAATTGTGTTTTTAGCACCCCTTTGTTTTATTTTACAACACATATTAATCCACATGACCATCACAATGATCCACAAGTAATCCACATGACTCCAGTCCATCAATTAACGTCATGTGAAGCAAAAAGCTGTGTGTTTGTAATAAAAGAATCCATCATTAACTTTAAACTATTTGTTTTTGCCTAAAATATGAGATTTTAAACTATATACAAGTACACAAGCCTTTTATCGCGACGTTTCGACAGCTTTCTGTGTCTTCTTCAGGCATGACTTGTGTAAAATAAATGTTTTCTTCTCTGAGCTCAATTTAATTTTTTAGAATTAAAAGCTCCTCCCCTCTGTTTATTTTGTAATTTTTTAAATTTTCAGAGCCTTTTCTTTGAATATATCAAGCATCTTTAAAGTGCATTTTTTGAATTTAAGCACTCTTTCATCTTCCCTTACACTCTTATAAGTTTACTTTTTTTGTTTTAGTGTACACTTTTTTTGTGATACTATCTTCACAGACCCAAAAATTTTATTTCTAAACACCATTTAGGCTCCTATATACAAGCAGGGCCTAGGCTCCTCCCCTCTGTTTATTTTTGAATTTTTAAGTTTTTCAGAGCCTTTTCTTTGAATATATCAAGCACTTAAAAGTCCATTTTTTTTAATTTAAGCACTCTTTCATCTTTTCTTACACTCTTAGAAGTTAAATTTTTTTTGTTTTAGTGTACACTTTTTTGTGTTACTATCTTCACAGACCCATTTATTTCTTTTTCACTTACATACATGGTGTTTAGAAAGAAAATTAAAAAAATTAAATTGAGCTCAGTGAAGAAAATATGTATTTTACACAAGTCATGCCTGAAGAAGACACAGAAGGTTGTCGAAACGTCACGATAAAAGGCTTGTGTACTTGTATATAGTTTAAAATCTCGACAGCTTTCTGTGTCTCCTTTTATCGCGACGTTTCGACAACCTTCTGTGTCTTCTTCAGGCATGACTTGTGTAAAATACATATTTTCTTCACTGAGCTCAATTTAATTTTTTAATTTTATTTCTAAACACCATTTAGGCTCCTAGGCATTTAGGGCCTAGGCTCCTCCCCTCTGTTTATTTATGCTGCCATGCCCGGGGAGGGTTCACTGCGTTCACTTTGCCCCCATAATTTTTCTCTGCCCAGGAAGAGGCCACCTCGAAGGCCGAGGCCAATTTGTTTATTTTTGAATTTTTAAATTTTTCAGAGCCTTTTCTTTGAATATATCAAGCACTTAAAAGTGCATTTTTTTAATTTAAGCACTCTTTCATCTTCCCTTACACTCTTATAAGTGAAACGCTGTTCTGAGCTAGATATGCTTTAAAACAGCAAGTTTCATCATTTGCATGCTCCTGGGAGCATTTTAGGCAGAATTGGTCACTTTTGCATGAAAAGTTACATTGCCACTAGAAATATGCTATTCTCACTCAGAAATGCTGTTCTGTGCTAGATATGCTTTAAAACAGCTAGTTTCATCATATGCATGCTCCTGGGAGCATTTTAGGCAGAATTGGTCACTTTTGCATGAAAAGTTACATTGCCACTAGAAATATGCTATTCTCACTCAGAAACGCTGTTCTGAGCTAGATATGCTTTAAAACAGCTAGTTTCATCATATGCATGCTCCTGGGAGCATTTTAGGCAGAATTGGTCACTTTTGCATGAAAAGTTACATTGCCACTAGAAATATGCTATTCTCTCTCAGAAACGCTGTTCTGAGCTAGATATGCTTTAAAACAGCTAGTTTCATCATATGCATGCTCCTGGGAGCATTTTAGGCAGAATTGGTCACTTTTGCATGAAAAGTTACATTGCCACTAGAAATATGCTATTCTCTCTCCGAAACGCTGTTCTGTGCTAGATATGCTTTAAAACAGCTAGTTTCATCATATGCATGCTCCTGGGAGCATTTTAGGCAGAATTGGTCACTTTTGCATGAAAAGTTACATTGCCACTAGAAATATGCTATTCTCACTCAGAAACGCTGTTCTGAGCTATATATGCTTTAAAACAGCTAGTTTCATCATATGCATGCTCCTGGGAGCATTTTAGGCAGAATTGGTCACTTTTGCATGAAAAGTTACATTGCCACTAGAAATATGCTATTCTCACTCAGAAACGCTGTTCTGTGCTAGATATGCTTTAAAACAGCTAGTTTCATCATATGCATGCTCCTGGGAGCATTTTAGGCAGAATTGGTCACTTTTGCATGAAAAGTTACATTGCCACTAGAAACATGCTATTCTCACTCAGAAACGCTGTTCTGAGCTAGATATGCTTTAAAACAGCTAGTTTCATCATATGCATGCTCCTGGGAGCATTTTAGGCAGAATTGGTCACTTTTGCATGAAAAGTTACATTGCCACTAGAAATATGCTATTCTCACTCAGAAACGCTGTTCTGAGCTAGATATGCTTTAAAACAGCTAGTTTCATCATATGCATGCTCCTGGGAGCATTTTAGGCAGAATTGGTCACTTTTGCATGAAAAGTTACATTGGGTCTGTGAAGATTTTAAACTATATACAAGTACACAAGCCTTTTATCGCGACGTTTCGACAACCTTCTGTGTCTTCTTCAGGCATGACTTGTGTAAAATACATATTTTCTTCACTGAGCTCAATTTAATTTGTACATTTTATTTCTAAACACCATTTAGTCTCCTAGGCATTTAGGGCCTAGGCTCCTCCCCTCTGTTTATTTATGCTGCCATGCCCGGGGAGGGTTCACTGCGTTCACTTTGCCCCCATAATTTTTCTCTGCCCAGGAAGAGGCCACCTCGAAGGCCGAGGCCAATTTGTTTATTTTTGAATTTTTACATTTTTCAGAGCCTTTTCTTTGAATAAAAGCTGTGTGTTTGTAATAAAAGAATCCATCATTAACTTTAAACTATTTGTTTTTGCCTAAAATATGAGATTTTAAACTATATACAAGTACACAAGCCTTTTATCGCGACGTTTCGACAGCTTTCTGTGTCTTCTTCAGGCATGACTTGTGTAAAATAAATGTTTTCTTCTCTGAGCTCAATTTAATTTTTTAGAATTAAAAGCTCCTCCCCTCTGTTTATTTTGTAATTTTTTAAATTTTCAGAGCCTTTTCTTTGAATATATCAAGCATCTTTAAAGTGCATTTTTTGAATTTAAGCACTCTTTCATCTTCCCTTACACTCTTATAAGTTTACTTTTTTTGTTTTAGTGTACACTTTTTTTGTGATACTATCTTCACAGACCCAAAAATTTTATTTCTAAACACCATTTAGGCTCCTATATACAAGCAGGGCCTAGGCTCCTCCCCTCTGTTTATTTTTGAATTTTTAAGTTTTTCAGAGCCTTTTCTTTGAATATATCAAGCACTTAAAAGTCCATTTTTTTTAATTTAAGCACTCTTTCATCTTTTCTTACACTCTTAGAAGTTTAATTTTTTTTGTTTTAGTGTACACTTTTTTGTGTTACTATCTTCACAGACCCTTTTATTTCTTTTTCACTTACATACATGGTGTTTAGAAAGAAAATTTAAAAAATTAAATTGAGCTCAGTGAAGAAAATATGTATTTTACACAAGTCATGCCTGAAGAAGACACAGAAGGTTGTCGAAACGTCACGATAAAAGGCTTGTGTACTTGTATATAGTTTAAAATCTCGACAGCTTTCTGTGTCTTCTTCATCATATGCATGCTCCTGGGAGCATTTTAGGCAGAATTGGTCACTTTTGCATGAAAAGTTACATTGCCACTAGAAATATGCTATTCTCACTCAGAAACGCTGTTCTGTGCTAGATATGCTTTAAAACAGCTAGTTTCATCATATGCATGCTCCTGGGAGCATTTTAGGCAGAATTGGTCACTTTTGCATGAAAAGTTACATTGCCACTAGAAATATATGCTATTCTCACTCAGAAACGCTGTTCTGTGCTAGATATGCTTTAAAACAGCTAGTTTCATCATATGCATGCTCCTGGGAGCATTTTAGGCAGAATTGGTCACTTTTGCATGAAAAGTTACATTGCCACTAGAAATATGCTATTCTCACTCAGAAACGCTGTTCTGAGCTAGATATGCTTTAAAACAGCTAGTTTCATCATATGCATGCTCCTGGGAGCATTTTAGGCAGAATTGGTCACTTTTGCATGAAAAGTTACATTGCCACTAGAAATGTGCTATTCTCACTCAGAAACGCTGTTCTGTGCTTTTCAGAGCCTTTTCTTTGAATATATCAAGCATCTTTAAAGTGCATTTTTTGAATTTTAGCACTCTTTCATCTTCCCTTACACTCTTATAAGTTTACTTTTTTTGTTTTAGTGTACACTTTTTTTGTGTTACTATCTTGCCCTCAGTGTGTCCCCTTGTCAGCAATGTGGGGGATGTTTGGACCTCTATGTATGTGTCTAATATAGAGAACATTTAAACACAAATAATAATTCTTAATAAATATGAGTGAAAGTCAGCTGATGGTTTGTTGACCTCTTTTCGCCAGCCTGGAGTTTCTGAGCCTCTGTTTGCAGAAGTGTTATAACATTTTACATCTCATTGAATCAATGTTTTCCATTTTGTTCATACATACACATCATTTTTTACAATTTTGCCACATTGTGATTACAGTGAAACCTGAATGACATCTAAACTCTTAAAAACTAAAAATTTAAAATTCATCCATACATCCTGGTTGGCCGAGACCACCCCAGAGGCACAAAGGCCTATTAATACAAATAGAAATCCCACAAATTATCAAAACTGTGTAAAGTAATGCATAATTTCATTCTAAACCAGCATGCAAAATTTAAGAAAGATAGGGCAAAAAAAAATAACAACAACACTTTAACAGTTATGTTTAAAAACACAGTGTTGTTTGAGTAAATGCAATTTATAACCACTAGATGGCAGCGGAAGACCACTAATGGGCTCATTCATCTAGTACAGTTTTTATGAATTCATGGCAAAACATTAATAAATTAACTGTTATAACATTTTAAATCTCATTGATTTGATGTTTTCCATTTTGATCATACAGATGTATCAGTTTTTAAAATTTTGCCACATTATGATTACAGTTTAACCTGAAAATGACATCTAAACTCTAAAAAAGAGAAGACTTGCAATAAGTTTATTGTCACCTATCACTTATTTCAAATACCTATATCTGCAACAAAATGTTTGTGCATATATATGTGTGTCTTTGTGTGTGTGTGTGTGTGTCTGAGTTGTATCTTTTTTTATTTTTTTCAGATGGAGATGTTTTCTTCCCTGAGCTCAATTTAATTTTTTTTAATTTTTGGGTCTGTGAAGATTTTAAACTATATACAAGTACACAAGCCTTTTATGGCGACGTTTCGACAACCTTCTGTGTCTTCTTCAGGCATGACTTGTGTAAAATACATATTTTCTTCACTGAGCTCAATTTAATTTTTTAATTTTATTTCTAAACACCATTTAGGCTCCTAGGCATTTAGGGCCTAGGCTCCTCCCCTCTGTTTATTTATGCTGCCATGCCCGGGGAGGGTTCACTGCGTTCACTTTGCCCCCATAATTTTTCTCTGCCCAGGAAGAGGCCACCTCGAAGGCCGAGGCCAATTTGTTTATTTTTGAATTTTTAAATTTTTCAGAGCCTTTTCTTTGAATAAAAGCTGTGTGTTTGTAATAAAAGAATCCATCATTAACTTTAAACTATTTGTTTTTGCCTAAAATATGAGATTTTAAACTATATACAAGTACACAAGCCTTTTATCGCGACGTTTCGACAGCTTTCTGTGTCTTCTTCAGGCATGACTTGTGTAAAATAAATGTTTTCTTCTCTGAGCTCAATTTAATTTTTTAGAATTAAAAGCTCCTCCCCTCTGTTTATTTTGTAATTTTTTAAATTTTCAGAGCCTTTTCTTTGAATATATCAAGCACTTAAAAGTGCATTTTTTTAATTTAAGCACTCTTTCATCTTCCCTTACACTCTTATAAGTTAAATTTTTTTGTTTTAGTGTACACTTTTTTGTGTTACTATCTTCACAGACCCATTTATTTCTTTTTCACTTTCACACACTTATTTGTGTTTTTAGCACCCCTTTGTTTTATTTTACAACACATATTAATCCACATGACCATCACAATAATCCACAAGTAATCCACATGACTCCAGTCCATCAATTAACGTCATGTGAAGCAAAAAGCTGTGTGTTTGTAATAAAAGAATCCATCATTAACTTTAAACTATTTGTTTTTGCCTAAAATATGAGATTTTAAACTATATACAAGTACACAAGCCTTTTATCGCGACGTTTCGACAGCTTTCTGTGTCTTCTTCAGGCATGACTTGTGTAAAATAAATGTTTTCTTCTCTGAGCTCAATTTAATTTTTTAGAATTAAAAGCTCCTCCCCTCTGTTTATTTTGTAATTTTTAAAATTTTCAGAGCCTTTTCTTTGAATATATCAAGCATCTTTAAAGTGCATTTTTTTAATTTTAGCACTCTTTCATCTTCCCTTACACTCTTATAAGTTTACTTTTTTTGTTTTAATGTACACTTTTTTTGTGTTACTATCTTGCCCTCAGTGTGTCCCCTTGTCAGCAATGTGGGGGATGTTTGGACCTCTATGTATGTGTCTAATATAGAGAACATTTAAACACAAATAATAATTCTTAATAAATATGAGTGAAAGTCAGCTGATGGTTTGTTGACCTCTTTTCGCCAGCCTGGAGTTTCTGAGCCTCTGTTTGCAGAAGTGTTATAACATTTTACATCTCATTGAATCAATGTTTTCCATTTTGTTCATACATACACATCATTTTTTACAATTTTGCCACATTGTGATTACAGTGAAACCTGAATGACATCTAAACTCTTAAAAACTAAAAATTTAAAATTCATCCATACATCCTGGTTGGCCGAGACCACCCCAGAGGCACAAAGGCCTATTAATACAAATAGAAATCCCACAAATTATCAAAACTGTGTAAAGTAATGCATAATTTCATTCTAAACCAGCATGCAAAATTTAAGAAAGATAGGGCAAAAAAAAATAACAACAACACTTTAACAGTTATGTTTAAAAACACAGTGTTGTTTGAGTAAATGCAATTTATAACCACTAGATGGCAGCGGAAGACCACTAATGGGCTCATTCATCTAGTACAGTTTTTATGAATTCATGGCAAAACATTAATAAATTAACTGTTATAACATTTTAAATCTCATTGATTTGATGTTTTCCATTTTGATCATACAGATGTATCAGTTTTTAAAATTTTGCCACATTATGATTACAGTTTAACCTGAAAATGACATCTAAACTCTAAAAAAGAGAAGACTTGCAATAAGTTTATTGTCACCTATCACTTATTTCAAATACCTATATCTGCAACAAAATGTTTGTGCATATATATGTGTGTCTTTGTGTGTGTGTGTGTGTGTGTGTGTCTGAGTTGTATCTTTTTTTATTTTTTTCAGATGGAGATGTTTTCTTCCCTGAGCTCAATTTAATTTTTTTTAATTTTTGGGTCTGTGAAGATTTTAAACTATATACAAGTACACAAGCCTTTTATCGCGACGTTTCGACAACCTTCTGTGTCTTCTTCAGGCATGACTTGTGTAAAATACATATTTTCTTCACTGAGCTCAATTTAATTTTTAAATTTTATTTCTAAACACCATTTAGTCTCCTAGGCATTTAGGGCCTAGGCTCCTCCCCTCTGTTTATTTATGCTGCCATGCCCGGGGAGGGTTCACTGCGTTCACTTTTCCCCCATAATTTTTCTCTGCCCAGGAAGAGGCCACCTCGAAGGCCGAGGCCAATTTGTTTATTTTTGAATTTTTAAATTTTTCAGAGCCTTTTCTTTGAATAAAAGCTGTGTGTTTGTAATAAAAGAATCCATCATTAACTTTAAACTGTTTGTTTTTGCCTAAAATATGAGATTTTAAACTATATACAAGTACACAAGCCTTTTATCGCGACGTTTCGACAGCTTTCTGTGTCTTCTTCAGGCATGACTTGTGTAAAATAAATGTTTTCTTCTCTGAGCTCAATTTAATTTTTTTGAATTAAAATCTCCTCCCCTCTGTTTATTTTGTAATTTTTACAATTTTCAGAGCCTTTTCTTTGAATATATCAAGCATCTTTAAAGTGCATTTTTTGAATTTAAGCACTCTTTCATCTTCCCTTACACTCTTATAAGTTAAATTTTTTTGTTTTAGTGTACACTTTTTTTGTGTTACTATCTTCACAGACCCATTTATTTCTTTTTCACTTTCACACACTTATTTGTGTTTTTAGCACCCCTTTGTTTTATTTTACAACACATATTAATCCACATGACCATCACAATAATCCACATGACTCCAGTCCATCAATTAACGTAATGTGAAGCAAAAAGCTGTGTGTTTGTAATAAAAGAATCCATCATTAACTTTAAACTATTTGTTTTTGCCTAAAATATGAGATTTTAAACTATATACAAGTACACAAGCCTTTTATCGCGACGTTTCGACAGCTTTCTGTGTCTTCTTCAGGCATGACTTGTGTAAAATAAATGTTTTTTTCTCTGAGCTCAATTTAATTTTTTAGAATTAAAAGCTCCTCCCCTCTGTTTATTTTGTAATTTTTTAAATTTTCAGAGCCTTTTCTTTGAATATATCAAGCATCTTTAAAGTGCATTTTTTGAATTTTAGCACTCTTTCATCTTCCCTTACACTCTTATAAGTTTACTTTTTTTGTTTTAGTGTACACTTTTTTTGTGTTACTATCTTGCCCTCAGTGTGTCCCCTTGTCAGCAATGTGGGGGATGTTTGGACCTCTATGTATGTGTCTAATATAGAGAACATTTAAACACAAATAATAATTCTTAATAAATATGAGTGAAAGTCAGCTGATGGTTTGTTGACCTCTTTTCGCCAGCCTGGGGTTTCTGAGCCTCTGTTTGCAGAAGTGTTATAACATTTTACATCTCATTGAATCAATGTTTTCCATTTTGTTCATACATACACATCATTTTTTACAATTTTGCCACATTGTGATTACAGTGAAACCTGAATGACATCTAAACTCTTAAAAACTTGTTTAATCATTTATTTTCAGTGTGTGTGTGTGTCTGTCTTTTGGATGTGTTTAAATGTCATCCATACATCCTGGTTGGCCGAGACCACCCCAGAGGCACAAAGGCCTATTAATACAAATAGAAATCCCACAAATTATCAAAACTGTGTAAAGTAATGCATAATTTCATTCTAAACAAGCATGCAAAATTTAAGAGAGATAGGGCAAAAAAAAAAAATAACAACAACACTTTAACAGTTATGTTTAAAAACACAGTGTTGTTTGAGTAAATGCAATTTATAACCACTAGATGGCAGCGGAAGACCACTAATGGGCTCATTCATCTAGTACAGTTTTTATGAATTCATGGCAAAACATTAATAAATTAACTGTTATAACATTTTAAATCTCATTGATTTGATGTTTTCCATTTTGATCATACAGATGTATCAGTTTTTACAATTTTGCCACATTATGATTACAGTTTAACCTGAAAATGACATCTAAACTCTAAAAAAGAGAAGACTTGCAATAAGTTTATTGTCACCTATCACTTATTTCAAATACCTATATCTGCAACAAAATGTTTGTGCATATATATGTGTGTCTTTGTGTGTGTGTGTGTGTGTCTGAGTTGTATCTTTTTTTATTTTTTTCAGATGGAGATGTTTTCTTCCCTGAGCTCAATTTAATTTTTTTAAATTTTTGGGTCTGTGAAGATTTTAAACTATATACAAGTACACAAGCCTTTTATCGCGACGTTTCGACAACCTTCTGTGTCTTCTTCAGGCATGACTTGTGTAAAATACATATTTTCTTCACTGAGCTCAATTTAATTTTTATATTTTATTTCTAAACACCATTTAGGCTCCTAGGCATTTAGGGCCTAGGCTCCTCCCCTCTGTTTATTTATGCTGCCATGCCCGGGGAGGGTTCACTGCGTTCACTTTGCCCCCATAATTTTTCTCTGCCCAGGAAGAGGCCACCTCGAAGGCAGAGGCCAATTTGTTTATTTTTGAATTTTTAAATTTTTCAGAGCCTTTTCTTTGAATATATCAAGCACTTAAAAGTGCATTTTTTTAATTTAAGCACTCTTTCATCTTCCCTTACACTCTTATAAGTTAAATTTTTTTGTTTTAGTGTACACTTTTTTGTGTTACTATCTTCACAGACCCATTTATTTCTTTTTCACTTTCACACACTTATTTGTGTTTTTAGCACCCCTTTGTTTTATTTTACAACACATATTAATCCACATGACCATCACAATAATCCACAAGTAATCCACATGACTCCAGTCCATCAATTAACGTCGTGTGAAGCAAAAAGCTGTGTGTTTGTAATAAAAGAATCCATCATTAACTTTAAACTATTTGTTTTTGCCTAAAATATGAGATTTTAAACTATATACAAGTACACAAGCCTTTTATCGCGACGTTTCGACAGCTTTCTGTGTCTTCTTCAGGCATGACTTGTGTAAAATAAATGTTTTCTTCTCTGAGCTCAATTTAATTTTTTAGAATTAAAAGCTCCTCCCCTCTGTTTATTTTGTAATTTTTTAAATTTTCAGAGCCTTTTCTTTGAATATATCAAGCATCTTTAAAGTGCATTTTTTGAATTTTAGCACTCTTTCATCTTCCCTTACACTCTTATAAGTTTACTTTTTTTGTTTTAGTGTACACTTTTTTTGTGTTACTATCTTGCCCTCAGTGTGTCCCCTTGTCAGCAATGTGGGGGATGTTTGGACCTCTATGTATGTGCTTAATATAGAGAACATTTAAACACAAATAATAATTCTTAATAAATATGAGTGAAAGTCAGCTGATGGTTTGTTGACCTCTTTTCGCCAGCCTGGGGTTTCTGAGCCTCTGTTTGCAGAAGTGTTATAACATTTTACATCTCATTGAATCAATGTTTTCCATTTTGTTCATACATACACATCATTTTTTACAATTTTGCCACATTGTGATTACAGTGAAACCTGAATGACATCTAAACTCTTAAAAACTAAAAATTTAAAATTCATCCATACATCCTGGTTGGCCGAGACCACCCCAGAGGCACAAAGGCCTATTAATACAAATAGAAATCCCACAAATTATCAAAACTGTGTAAAGTAATGCATAATTTCATTCTAAACAAGCTTGCAAAATTTAAGAGGGATAGGGCAAAAAAAAAAAAATAACAACAACACTTTAACAGTTATGTTTAAAAACACAGTGTTGTTTGAGTAAATGCAATTTATAACCACTAGATGGCAGCGGAAGACCACTAATGGGCTCATTCATCTAGTACAGTTTTTATGAATTCATGGCAAAACATTAATAAATTAACTGTTATAACATTTTAAATCTCATTGATTTGATGTTTTCCATTTTGATCATACAGATGTATCAGTTTTTACAATTTTGCCACATTATGATTACAGTTTAACCTGAAAATGACATCTAAACTCTAAAAAAGAGAAGACTTGCAATAAGTTTATTGTCACCTATCACTTATTTCAAATACCTATATCTGCAACAAAATGTTTGTGCATATATATGTGTGTCTTTGTGTGTGTGTGTGTGTGTCTGAGTTGTATATTTTTTTATTTTTTTCAGATGGAGATGTTTTCTTCCCTGAGCTCAATTTAATTTTTTTAAATTTTTGGGTCTGTGAAGATTTTAAACTATATACAAGTACACAAGCCTTTTATCGCGACGTTTCGACAACCTTCTGTGTCTTCTTCAGGCATGACTTGTGTAAAATACATATTTTCTTCACTGAGCTCAATTTAATTTTTATATTTTATTTCTAAACACCATTTAGTCTCCTAGGCATTTAGGGCCTAGGCTCCTCCCCTCTGTTTATTTATGCTGCCATGCCCGGGGAGGGTTCACTGCGTTCACTTTGCCCCCATAATTTTTCTCTGCCCAGGAAGAGGCCACCTCGAAGGCCGAGGCCAATTTGTTTATTTTTGAATTTTTAAATTTTTCAGAGCCTTTTCTTTGAATATATCAAGCACTTAAAAGTGCATTTTTTTAATTTAAGCACTCTTTCATCTTCCCTTACACTCTTATAAGTTAAATTTTTTTGTTTTAGTGTACACTTTTTTGTGTTACTATCTTCACAGACCCATTTATTTCTTTTTCACTTTCACACACTTATTTGTGTTTTTAGCACCCCTTTGTTTTATTTTACAACACATATTAATCCACATGACCATCACAATAATCCACAAGTAATCCACATGACTCCAGTCCATCAATTAACGTCGTGTGAAGCAAAAAGCTGTGTGTTTGTAATAAAAGAATCCATCATTAACTTTAAACTATTTGTTTTTGCCTAAAATATGAGATTTTAAACTATATACAAGTACACAAGCCTTTTATCGCGACGTTTCGACAGCTTTCTGTGTCTTCTTCAGGCATGACTTGTGTAAAATAAATGTTTTCTTCTCTGAGCTCAATTTAATTTTTTAGAATTAAAAGCTCCTCCCCTCTGTTTATTTTGTAATTTTTTAAATTTTCAGAGCCTTTTCTTTGAATATATCAAGCATCTTTAAAGTGCATTTTTTGAATTTTAGCACTCTTTCATCTTCCCTTACACTCTTATAAGTTTACTTTTTTTGTTTTAGTGTACACTTTTTTTGTGTTACTATCTTGCCCTCAGTGTGTCCCCTTGTCAGCAATGTGGGGGATGTTTGGACCTCTATGTATGTGCTTAATATAGAGAACATTTAAACACAAATAATAATTCTTAATAAATATGAGTGAAAGTCAGCTGATGGTTTGTTGACCTCTTTTCGCCAGCCTGGGGTTTCTGAGCCTCTGTTTGCAGAAGTGTTATAACATTTTACATCTCATTGAATCAATGTTTTCCATTTTGTTCATACATACACATCATTTTTTACAATTTTGCCACATTGTGATTACAGTGAAACCTGAAAGACATCTAAACTCTTAAAAACTAAAAATTTAAAATTCATCCATACATCCTGGTTGGCCGAGACCACCCCAGAGGCACAAAGGCCTATTAATACAAATAGAAATCCCACAAATTATCAAAACTGTGTAAAGTAATGCATAATTTCATTCTAAACAAGCTTGCAAAATTTAAGAGGGATAGGGCAAAAAAAAAAAAAAACAACAACACTTTAACAGTTATGTTTAAAAACACAGTGTTGTTTGAGTAAATGCAATTTATAACCACTAGATGGCAGCGGAAGACCACTAATGGGCTCATTCATCTAGTACAGTTTTTATGAATTCATGGCAAAACATTAATAAATTAACTGTTATAACATTTTAAATCTCATTGATTTGATGTTTTCCATTTTGATCATACAGATGTATCAGTTTTTACAATTTTGCCACATTATGATTACAGTTTAACCTGAAAATGACATCTAAACTCTAAAAAAGAGAAGACTTGCAATAAGTTTATTGTCACCTATCACTTATTTCAAATACCTATATGTGCAACAAAATGTTTGTGCATATATATGTGTGTCTTTGTGTGTGTGTGTGTGTCTGAGTTGTATCTTTTTTTATTTTTTTCAGATGGAGATGTTTTCTTCCCTGAGCTCAATTTAATTTTTTTTAATTTTTGGGTCTGTGAAGATTTTAAACTATATACAAGTACACAAGCCTTTTATCGCGACGTTTCGACAACCTTCTGTGTCTTCTTCAGGCATGACTTGTGTAAAATACATATTTTCTTCACTGAGCTCAATTTAATTTGTAAATTTTATTTCTAAACACCATTTAGTCTCCTAGGCATTTAGGGCCTAGGCTCCTCCCCTCTGTTTATTTATGCTGCCATGCCCGGGGAGGGTTCACTGCGTTCACTTTGCCCCCATAATTTTTCTCTGCCCAGGAAGAGGCCACCTCGAAGGCCGAGGCCAATTTGTTTATTTTTGAATTTTTAAATTTTTCAGAGCCTTTTCTTTGAATAAAAGCTGTGTGTTTGTAATAAAAGAATCCATCATTAACTTTAAACTATTTGTTTTTGCCTAAAATATGAGATTTTAAACTATATACAAGTACACAAGCCTTTTATCGCGACGTTTCGACAGCTTTCTGTGTCTTTTTCAGGCATGACTTGTGTAAAATAAATGTTTTCTTCTCTGAGCTCAATTTAATTTTTTAGAATTAAAAGCTCCTCCCCTCTGTTTATTTTGTAATTTTTTTTTTTTTTCAGAGCCTTTTCTTTGAATATATCAAGCATCTTTAAAGTGCATTTTTTGAATTTAAGCACTCTTTCATCTTCCCTTACACTCTTATAAGTTTACTCTTTTTGTTTTAGTGTACACTTTTTTTGTGATACTATCTTCACAGACCCAAAAATTTGATTTCTAAACACCATTTAGGCTCCTATATACAAGCAGGGCCTAGGCTCCTCCCCTCTATTTATTTTTGAATTTTTTAATTTTTCAGAGCCTTTTCTTTGAATA
Source organism: Carassius gibelio (assembly GCF_023724105.1). Lineage (NCBI taxonomy): Eukaryota > Metazoa > Chordata > Actinopteri > Cypriniformes > Cyprinidae > Carassius > Carassius gibelio. Next base: position 26,814,769 of record NC_068381.1, read on the forward strand.
TATCAAGCACTTAAAAGTGCATTTTTTGAATTTAAGCACTCTTTCATCTTTTCTTACACTCCTAGAAGTTTAATTTTTTTTGTTTTAGTGTACACTTTTTTGTGTTACTATCTTCACAGACCCATTTATTTCTTTTTCACTTACATACATGGTGTTTAGAAAGAAAATTAAAAAAATTAAATTGAGCTCAGTGAAGAAAATATGTATTTTACACAAGTCATGCCTGAAGAAGACACAGAAGGTTGTCGAAACGTCACGATAAAAGGCTTGGGTACTTGTATATAGTTTAAAATCTCGACAGCTTTCTGTGTCTTCTTCAAGCACTTAAAAGTGCATTTTTTGAATTTAAGCACTCTTTCATCTTCCCTTACACTCTTATAAGTTTAAGAGTCTATTTACATGACTCTTAACCCATATGTATCTTTTTTGATTTTTTTCAGATGGAGACATCCAGTATGGTTTTCCGGAAAGGGAGACCAGCGAGGCCCAGAGAGAGAGGCACGGGCTGAGTTAGGTAAGTAGAAATCTCAAATTTTATTTCTAAACACCATTTAGGCTCCTAGGCATTTAGGGCCTAGGCTCCTGCCCTCTGTTTATTTATGCTGCGGTGCCCGGGGAGGGTTCGGTGCGGGATTTCCACGATGAATCGAACCGACAACCTTACGGTTAGGAGTCAAACTCTCTAACCACTAGGGCGCGACATCGAACAAGTCAATACAGTAAAAATATGAAAGAGAACACATTGTTTAGGTCTTAAATCTCTTAAAGCCATCAGAAAAAAATTTAAAAATTCAAAAATAAACAGAGGGGAGGAGCCTAGGCTCTAAGTTTAATTTTTTTGTTTTAGTGTACACAAATTGGACGATAAAGAAATTGCTAACAATAGTAGGACTATAATAGAGCATGTTTTAGGTTGTTAGGCGTTTAGATGCAGAAATGGACAAAAAAGTGTACACTAAAACAAAAAAATTAAACTTATAAGAGTGTAAGGGAAGATGAAAGAGTGCTTAAATAAAAAAAAATGCACTTTTAAGTGCTTGATATATTCAAAGAAAAGGCTCTGAAAAATGTAAAAATTCAAAAATAAACAAATTGGCCTCGGACTTCGAGGTGGCCTCTTCCTGGGCAGAGAAAACACCATTTAGGCTCCTAGGCATTTAGGGCCTAGGCTCCTCCCCTCTGTTTATTTATGCTGCCATGCCCGGGGAAGGTTCACTGTGTTCACTTTGCCCCCATAATTTTTCTCTGCCCAGGAAGAGGCCACCTCGAAGTCCGAGGCCAATTTGTTTATTTTTGAATTTTTAAATTTTTCAGAGCCTTTTCTTTGAATATATCAAGCACTTAAAAGTGCATTTTTTTAATTTAAGCACTCTTTCATCTTCCCTTACACTCTTATAAGTTAAATTGTTTTGTTTTAGTGTACACTTTTTTGTGTTACTATCTTCACAGACCCATTTATTTCTTTTTCACTTTCACACACTTATTTGTGTTTTTAGCACCCCTTTGTTTTATTTTACAACACATATTAATCCACATGACCATCACAATAATCCACAAGTAATCCACATGACTCCAGTCCATCAATTAACGTCATGTGAAGCAAAAAGCTGTGTGTTTGTAATAAAAGAATCCATCATTAACTTTAAACTATTTGTTTTTGCCTAAAATATGAGATTTTAAACTATATACAAGTACACAAGCCTTTTATCGCGACGTTTCGACAGCTTTCTGTGTCTTCTTCAGGCATGACTTGTGTAAAATAAATGTTTTCTTCTCTGAGCTCAATTTAATTTTTTAGAATTAAAAGCTCCTCCCCTCTGTTTATTTTGTAATTTTTAAAATTTTCAGAGCCTTTTCTTTGAATATATCAAGCATCTTTTTTGAATTTTAGCACTCTTTCATCTTCCCTTACACTCTTATAAGTTTACTTTTTTTGTTTTAGTGTACACTTTTTTTGTGTTACTATCTTGCCCTCAGTGTGTCCCCTTGTCAGCAATGTGGGGGATGTTTGGACCTCTATGTATGTGTCTAATATAGAGAACATTTAAACACAAATAATAATTCTTAATAAATATGAGTGAAAGTCAGCTGATGGTTTGTTGACCTCTTTTCGCCAGCCTGGAGTTTCTGAGCCTCTGTTTGCAGAAGTGTTATAACATTTTACATCTCATTGAATCAATGTTTTCCATTTTGTTCATACATACACATCATTTTTTACAATTTTGCCACATTGTGATTACAGTGAAACCTGAATGACATCTAAACTCTTAAAAACTAAAAATTTAAAATTCATCCATACATCCTGGTTGGCCGAGACCACCCCAGAGGCACAAAGGCCTATTAATACAAATAGAAATCCCACAAATTATCAAAACTGTGTAAAGTAATGCATAATTTCATTCTAAACAAGCATGCAAAATTTAAGAGAGATAGGGCAAAAAAAAAAACAACAACACTTTAACAGTTATGTTTAAAAACACAGTGTTGTTTGAGTAAATGCAATTTATAACCACTAGATGGCAGCGGAAGACCACTAATGGGCTCATTCATCTAGTACAGTTTTTATGAATTCATGGCAAAACATTAATAAATTAACTGTTATAACATTTTAAATCTCATTGATTTGATGTTTTCCATTTTGATCATACAGATGTATCAGTTTTTACAATTTTGCCACATTATGATTACAGTTTAACCTGAAAATGACATCTAAACTCTAAAAAAGAGAAGACTTGCAATAAGTTTATTGTCACCTATCACTTATTTCAAATACCTATATCTGCAACAAAATGTTTGTGCATATATATGTGTGTCTTTGTGTGTGTGTGTGTGTGTGTGTCTGAGTTGTATCTTTTTTTATTTTTTTCAGATGGAGATGTTTTCTTCCCTGAGCTCAATTTAATTTTTTTTAATTTTTGGGTCTGTGAAGATTTTAAACTATATACAAGTACACAAGCCTTTTATCGCGACCTTTCGACAACCTTCTGTGTCTTCTTCAGGCATGACTTGTGTAAAATACATATTTTCTTCACTGAGCTCAATTTAATTTTTAAATTTTATTTCTAAACACCATTTAGGCTCCTAGGCATTTAGGGCCTAGGCTCCTCCCCTCTGTTTATTTATGCTGCCATGCCCGGGGAGGGTTCACTGCGTTCACTTTGCCCCCCATAATTTTTCTCTGCCCAGGAAGAGGCCACCTCGAAGGCCGAGGCCAATTTGTTTATTTTTGAATTTTTAAATTTTTCAGAGCCTTTTCTTTGAATAAAAGCTGTGTGTTTGTAATAAAAGAATCCATCATTAACTTTAAACTATTTGTTTTTGCCTAAAATATGAGATTTTAAACTATATACTAGTACACAAGCCTTTTATCGCGACGTTTCGACAGCTTTCTGTGTCTTCTTCAGGCATGACTTGTGTAAAATAAATGTTTTCTTCTCTGAGCTCAATTTAATTTTTTATAAATAAAAGCTCCTCCCCTCTGTTTATTTTGTAATTTTTTAAATTTTCAGAGCCTTTTCTTTGAATATATCAAGCATCTTTAAAGTGCATTTTTTGAATTTAAGCACTCCTTCATCTTCCCTTACACTCTTATTAGTTTACTCTTTTTGTTTTAGTGTACACTTTTTTTGTGATACTATCTTCACAGACCCAAAAATGTTATTTCTAAACACCATTTAGGCTCCTATATACAAGCAGGGCCTAGGCTCCTCCCCTCTGTTTATTTTTGAATTTTTAAATTTTTCAGAGCCTTTTCTTTGAATATATCAAGCACTTAAAAGTGCATTTTTTGAATTTAAGCACTCTTTCATCTTTTCTTACACTCTTAGAAGTTTAATATTTTTTGTTTTAGTGTACACTTTTTTGTGTTACTATCTTCACAGACCCATTTATTTCTTTTTCACTTACATACATGGTGTTTAGAAAGAAAATTAAAAAAATTAAATTGAGCTCAGTGAAGAAAATATGTATTTTACACAAGTCATGCCTGAAGAAGACACAGAAGGTTGTCGAAACGTCACGATAA